>NC_051066.1:53030645-53188145 GCF_004664715.2 Peromyscus leucopus | reverse complement strand
GGACATTTTATTGAAATAAAGTCAAAGTTGGATTTACAGATTGAAAGAGCACATTATTCAGAGTCAGTACTTACTGCTCAGCACTGAAATACATTTGATGCTAATGGAATTTAAAGATAGGAAAAAATCAAATCCGTGGGCATCTAGGCAAAAACTCATGACACTCTGGAAAAAATGTCATTCTGATGTTAGACTTCTTATGGTCACATTCCCCGAGTACTCAAAGGCAATGGGATAATATCTAACCAATCTTTGGGGGAGAACATGGCCCTACAATTTAAAATCTAGGAAAATTCATATTTAATTATTAAATCACAAGTGGTAGATGCTTTGAAATATGCAAGGAAGAGTGTAGGAAGTACAGTTCCAAGGAGCTGGAAAATGTGGGCAGCTGAAATCTAGCCATGCAATGGATGAAAGATGCCAGGAAAAGTTAAGTCCAGCATTCAGTGCTGAATGTCTTTGAATGTGCAACTAAGTTAAACATTAAGGCCTGTACTTATGGGAGCAAATGTAAGCCTCATATTACCAACTGTGGCAGTGGGGCTGGTTTCCATACTTGGGACACATGGCAACAGGCAGTGGGCTGGGTATGCAGATGCACACTGGACCAGGGAAATATGTCCCTTTTGTGCTTTGAGCATGAAATGTCTCACATTCTTGACCACTCAGTCCTCTGCTAGTGACACTGTTTGGGAAGGCTGAGGAACCTTCGGAAGTACAGCCTTCCTGGAGGAAGTTGGTCCCTGGAAGTAGGTCTTTCTATCGGCCCCACTTCCCGTTCGCCCTTTGCTTCCTAACTGTGAATGCAATGCGACCTGCTGGCTTCACTCTCTCGGGCCACCATGCTTTCTTTGCCGGCTGCTGGGTCTTCTCCAGCATGACGGGCAATGTCCCCTCAAACTTAAAGCCCAAATAAACTATTTGTCTCTTTCGTTGTGCTTCTTGTCAGGTGTTTTCTTAGTACAGTCCTTTTTCTACTAAGTGGAATTAAGCCTAGCATTATTGTCTGGAGAGAAATGTTACCGGGTCATTTTTATCTCACAAGTATGTTCCCTGCAAATCAGTTTGAGAAGCGATCTGGGTAAAGCGAGGCCAGTGGCTCGAAGTCTTGATATACACAAGACTGCACACCCAGGCCCGAAAGCAGACAGCTTCTCAACGGGTACCGTTGGTTTTTTGTGTTAACTTGTAATTTTAATGTGTCGTGTAAATCAGTATCCCTTTTTTATTTGTGCTTTAAGGTTTTGTTATAAAAAATCTTGCCGGGCGGTGATGGCACACGCCTTTAATCCCAGCACTCGGGAGGCAGAGCCAGGCGGATCTTTGTGAGTTCGAGGACAGCCTGGTCTACAGAGCGAGATCCAGCACAGAGAAACCCTGTCTCGGAAACAAACAAAATTTTTGCTTTCAGTTACAGTGGTCACACACACACACACACACACACACACACACACACACACACACACACCATTATTTATGGCCTTTTATATCTATCTGGTATTGATTGATTTCGAGGTCGAATCTTGCTATGTAGCCCAGGTTAGCCTCACATTTATGATCCTCCTGTCTTAACTTCCCCATAGAACTGATTTTTTTGGTAGTAAGTGTAAAGTTAGAGCTCTCTCTCTCTCTCTCTCTCTCTCTCTCTCTCTCTCTCTCTCTCTCTCTCTTTGTGTGTGTGTGTGTGTGTGTGTGTGTGTATGTGTGTGTATACACAAAACCTTCTCTTGGAACTATTTTCTTCTACTTTATTGATACATCTGTATTATAATAAGTACCTTAAAATGCCTGGCTGTTTCTAAGCTCGCTGCATTGTTCTATGGGGCTGTTTGTCTGTCTCTACAACAAAAGCACACAGTCTTGATTTCTACAATTTTACAATAGTTTGGTATTGTGTAGGGTAAGTCTTCTGTTATTCACTTTTAAAATGGTCACCTCACTGTATCCTAGGAGAGGAAGAGGAAACTCCTCTTTACACATTTACCCTTTGTCACAGAGGAAAGTCTCTCCTAAAAGTGGTTCTAGAGTCTGCGATCATGGTCTTTGGGCATTCAGGCGTAAACTGATAAGTTTGCTGAGTACCAAAAATAGAAATGATGAATGTCTTTCTCGATTGTCTCATGCCAGAAGTGATATCTCACTGTCTTTTGTTTCTCTTAAGTGTTTCGGTTGGTTGATTTTAAGTGACTTTTGTCAATGGCTTTTTCTATTAGAAAACAAAACAAAACCCTTAGCTGGACACTGCTGTCAGCATCAGGAAATGCTTGTCTTTTGATGGGAGTGGTGTACTTAATGATATTCCATCCCGGGGACTGTCTAAGTGATTCCTGTCACTTCTCGTAGCTCCTTGCAGCTCACACACTTACTGTCGTCCCGTGTCTTTTAGAGCGTGGGCAAGGAAAATGAGTGTGGAAAGTGCAGTCTGGTGTCCTCAGGAACCACCTCAGCTTTGCTATTTCCTGTCTCTCTGTTCTGATCATCCTGATGACTGGCAGCGATCTCCTCATCCAGCATGCTAACAGGTACTTACCTCTTGGCTAAGCCTCTGACTTCAGGACTGCTTTCTGGAGTCCCTTTACTAAATGAAGCAGAGTTAGCCATGCACGCTGGATTTCTAATGTGAGTCCTAACTCCTTGGTCTTTGTGTGCATAAACACTCAGTGAAGCCAGTGGCTGGGTGACATCCCCATGTCCTACGTCTGAGGGGAAGTGGCAGGTGGTGAGTGTTGTCCAGCAGTTCTGAACCTGCCTGTGATTTCCACCTCCCCCCATTCCTAAGTGGATTTTAAATACTTCTTCTGGCTTCCTTTTCCATCACCTTCTTTCCATTTCCTCTTTCTTTCTTTACTTTTCCTTCTATGAAGGATCCAACTTAAGTCCGGTTTTATTTTTCTTCCAAGTGTTTTTTTAGAGTACAAAATAGAAGATTAATTTTTTTAATTCTCTGATAAACACCTAAATGAGCATTTTTCCATATACATGCACATATATCCAAGCTCTACTATTAATATATCACATTATATATTCATATATTAACTTGTTATTAGGAATAAAATATGCATTCTTTTGAGCTACAAACCACCTTATGTCACTTTGTTAATAAGTATCTTTTAGTCTATTAACTCAATCCACACATTGGTCATTATCAAACTTAAGTCTCTGCTGGCCATCTCTGCCATTTCCTCTCCCAAGTTTCTCCTACCTCTGGATTTTTCTATAGCATTTAGTGCAATCATCATGTCATAGCTTATGTTGCAAACTACAGAGCAGTTTCTAGGCGTCTCCTCACTTTCTATATTCATACTTGACCACATTCTGTTGTATCTGTATTCAAACATCATTTCTAGCTCTTCCTCCCTAATGCTTGTTTTTGCTGTCTTTACCGATCTCTCACCTGGCATTGTCTCCTGACTCCTACCTTGGCTTGTAGACAAGGAATTCTTGTCAATCAATTATTAATATGGCTCCTACTTATCTTTCTGATCATGCACCTGCTTTTCCTAAGCTTCATTTAATTTTGTGGTTGTCTGTTGCCTAGGCAATAGTGTTCATACACTCAACACTCAGGGCTTACTACTTCTGTTTCCAGGTTAACTTTTGGTTTTCTTCCCTGGTGCCAGCCTTGTTCTAGCCCTTTCTTTCATATCTACTCACCTTCCAGTGGTCAGTCAGCCTGTGTCTGTGTTTGAATCTCTGTTTTTGCACATAGGTTCTCTGTGGGGGAAAAGTGTACTGGACACTGAAGGAGGTGACTGTCCAGGCTATTGCAACAGGGGAGATGCTCATTAATGAGGAACGTATCAAAGAAAGGGAAACATGCTAGAGTTTTAGAGAACTACAGGGACAAGGGGACTGTCTGTGTTGTGTAAGAAGAGCTTTCTGGGACCATGAGGTTGGAGACTGCTGTTATTTGGGAACACAGAAGGGTAGGAGAGTCTTCTGAGCACAGCCATTTCTGAAACACTGATGTGGCATTTTTTTTTTCTTTTTCTTTTGGTTTTTCGAGACAGGGTTTCTCTGTGTAGCTTTGCACCTTTCCTGGAACTTGCTTTGGAGACCAGGCTGGCCTCAAACTCACAGAGATTCGCCTGTCTCTGCCTCCCAAGTGCTGGGATTTAAGGCGTGCGCCACCAACGCCCGGCGATATGGCATTTCTTTATCGGTACTATTTTGTGCTTAGGACTTGGATAAAATTTTACACTGTCCACACTGACTGTTCTCTGCAGTTCCCTTCCACACCTGTCTGTGGCTGGTTTACTTTCTGGCTTGGCGCCCTTGAAGACTGACCTCTACACAGCATCATGCTTGGGCTGTTTTGTCCTCTGGCTTCCAGTTGAGTCTCACAAGCTATGAGATCAGCACAAAGCTTATGAAACAGGGGTGTCGCTGTCCTCTGTCACGCTCGGTTATAGAGGTGTCCTTCCCTACAATTTCAGCTCCTCGAAGAAACCAGCAGTGCCACTTTCTTCCTTTTCCCATTCTCCCTGGGTTGTCTCCGGTTTTAGGACCATTCACTGCTCTCAGAGCTGCTAGTCACTGGGTGTTTCCCCACTCCTTACTGTAACCCACTCCCAGAATCGGTCTCTTTGTTGGAACATCTTTCCTGAAACTCCTTCGGCGTATTCACTGCTTACTGCCAGTGTAGAGTGGCTCAGTGCCTCACCTGGATGACCTCCTCCGTGCCCAACTCACAGCTGTCCACTCACCTGCTGGGACTTAGTTCGCCTGAGGATGTGATCACTGTCCTGCATGCTTGGGTAGCCTTTGAGCGTCTATCAAGATAGAATTATGCATCGGTAAATTGCTTCCTGATCTGTACTATATTGTGACAGGGCATTTATTTTCTCCATATTTCCAGAGCCCATCCCAGTGCCCGGAGCACTAAGTGTTGGATAAATGCTGATTGAGGAAACACATAAAATTCTAATTAACATAAGGGAAGAATTTGTGAAGAGGGAAGGTAGTGGATGATCATTTAAGGCAGTTTTGGCCTTTTTGAGTAGCCCTCTTGTGAAAAAAATAAAGATTAAGAAAATTTTAAATCGATGATTACTTAGTAGTCATTTTCTTTTTGGTGGCAGCAATGTCTACTTGAATATAGTTTTGGTTTCGAGAGCTGTTTTTAAGTGGAAAGAACAGAGAGGAACCAGACTAACTACTCCTTGATAAATATCCAAATTAAAAAGACTTCTCTCCACGGAGCTTTTCCAAAGACCAGGCAGGGGATGTCTTGTTTCCTTCACTTGGCGTCTACAGTTCCCCAGGGTGGAGTCACCAGCCTGATCCACAGCAGGAGAACTGAAGACCACTTGTTCACTTTCACTGATCCAGAAACCACTTCTGCAACTCCGCTTAGGATACTCTTTCTTCAGGTCCGTGGGTTATATGTCCTTGCCTGTGTTCATTTTATACTCATATGATAAAATCAGACTTGAGTTTGTGCAGCCAGTTTTATGAAATACATAAAACTATGATTCAGAATTGGCCCAAATCATGAGTACAATATGAACTCTCTTCTCTTTCATTTACAATTTCATCTGGGTTTTTTTTGGTTATGATTTCTGTAGCTGCAGGTATTTGATCACAAACAATGATCTATTTGAATGGATCTCAATCTCTCTGTCTCTGTCTCTCTGTCTCTGTCTCTTTCCCCTTCTCCCCTTTCCTCTCTCCCTTTCTTCCTGTCTCTCCCCCTGCCTCCCTCCCCCCAATTCTCTCTCTACGATCTGTCTTTATTGCCCAGGCTGGTCTAGATCTTCAGCCTTAATCTCCTTAGTTCTGGGATCACAAATGTATACCACCAGCCATACCCAGCTAAGTTCATTATACTTTGTATAGATTCATTTGAAAGCATAAAGACATCAATTTGTTATTAGAAGTGCTTGTGAGAGTGGAAGAAGGCAGTTATTGTCCCAGGATGGCATGCTTAATTAAAGAGTGATTTTGTTCTGTGACAACCAGGCCATGTGTGTCCCCAGGTATATTCCCTGCTGCTTGCCTTAATACCTAAAATTTCTATCATCATAATGTTACTTTAGAAGATTATAACTCCAGGAATTCCCCTTTCTGAATTATAGATCAATCACATCTATTTTCATTAATTAATTTATCATTAGCCCTTAACAATTCAGCAGGCAGTAACCTGGCCCACAGAAGGCTCTAGACCAAAGATTGACAAATTTATTTTCTGTGAAGGTTTACCTAGTAAATATCTGGGGCTTCATGGCCAATATAATATCATTTGTAACTATTCTGCTGTATTGTAATAGTAGAAAATGGACACAGTTCTGTTTTAATAAAACTTTATTTATAGAAACAGGCGGTGATAGGATTTGACCTATAGGCTATCTTTTGCCCACACCTGCTCTTAGTACTAAGAAACAAACAGATGAGGTTACATCCCAGGATTATGCTACTTCTCAATTGATTGTTCATCATGAAGATGCACAAAGGCCAACATATAAATTATGTTTCTCAACAATCTGCTGAGGCAAATTTCGCTGTGATTTTTAACTTTAAGTTATCCATAAATGGCAGACTGTGTAAGGGGATTCTATTAACGGCCCTGGATTCCTGAATATGTGGCTTTGACTTAAACTTGTGACAACAGTAGAGTCTGGAATGCACCAGAAACCTTCAAAGTCAGACAGCCTGATTCCAAAATAACTTCATGTCTATTATGGGCCCCAGGCTGATGTTGTGATGCCTCCTGGCCTTGTCTGGTTTCCAGTCTCACTACTGTACTAACTTATTTTCTTACTCTCTTGATAGGACTCAGGCCTGCTGCTCTTTTATTATTTATATCATTTGCCACTAACTGTAGGCTATTAACTGTCCCTCTTTCTTACCATCCCAGGTTCCTAGCTCTACCCTTAAATAATACTCTTCTATACAACCTAGTGGCCCATACAAGGCTTTCATCAAGTATTTATTTATGAAAACATTTTATCCACATTTGCATATTTTTTCAAGTTTAAATACTTCATCTTCTAGTCCTGCTCAATTTAGTATCAAAAGAACTTCAGCTTTTGAGAGCCGTGGATGGTACCACATGCGAATAGTCTCAGCTTAGGGGGCTGAAGCAGAGGGATTGAGAGATTGAGGACAGACTGGGCTACAGAGTGAAACCCTTTCTCAAAACAACAGTGATAACAAACAAAAACAAAACTATGAGTTTAAAGAATGTAAAACTGTAAGTGAACGAATATGGCAAGTGTTTGTGACATGTTCTGTGTATGTAATGGTGTGAGAGGCTTTCCACGGGAAAAGAGGAAACAAAATCAACACATTCAAATCTGAAGCGTGTTGCATAAAGGTAAAACTTAGCACCAAAAGCTTTGCTTTGAGCTTCTAAAGAACCTAAGTGAAGGGGGAAAATTATAGATTTTGTAATTCCCTCCATCTAGTAGAAGGAATCACATTTGGGCATCTCAAAAAAAAATTCTGATCCTGTGCTTTAAAGTTTAAATTATTTTATAGAGAGAAAAGGAGGGGGGAGAGAGGGAGGGAGGGAGGGAGGAGGGAGGGAGAAAGAGGTGGGAGACGAACATGAATTGGCCCATGAGATTATGCATGTACATTCTGCACTCATGCATAATGTATGCATTATATATTATACACTCGTGCATGTAGAGGCCAGAGGACAATATCAGCTTTTATATCTCAGATGTCACCCACCTTGTTTTTAGAGACAGGGTCAGGGTCTCTCATTGACCTGAGACTCAACAAGGAGGCTGAGCTGGCTTGGCCAGTGAGCTGTAGGGAATCTGCCTGTCTCTGTCTCCACAGTGCTGGAATTATCAGTGTGTGTCACCTCACATGATATTTTTATTACATATTCTAGCAAATCAAACAAAGGTCTTCATGTTTGTGTGGCAAGCACTTTGCCTACTGAACTATCACCCCAGCCCTAAATTCTTTATTTATGAATCTTACATCTTTGTTGTTTTTATAGACAAGTTCTCTCTATTATGCAGCCCTGGCTGTCCTAGAACTCACTCTGTAGACCAGGCTGGCCTTGACCTCACAGAGATCTACCTCCCTCTTCATCCTGAGTGCTGGGCCATCATGCCTGGCTGTATATATATATATATATATATATATATATATATATATATATATATATATATATATATATTATCATGGCTTCATGGCCTAGTTTACTATAGGGTGCATGAACTTGGAAGATGTGTATCCATGGCTTTCTCTTTATTCACAAAACATGTATTTATAACAGCAAACAACTGAAATAAAGCAAAGTATTTTGAACCTGTTTTACTTTTATTTTGTTTTAGTTTTTAGGGTCTGATGTAGCTAAGACTGGCCTCAGACTCCCTGAATGACTTCAGACTCTCTAGGACAAGCTTGAATTTCTCCCCCTCTTCCCCGCCCCCACCTCCACTCCCAAGTTCTGGCACTACAGGCATGTGCCACCATATCTAGTATATGCAAAGCCAGAGACACAATCTAGGGCTTTATGCTAGGCAAGTTGTTTACCAGCCAAACTACATCTCCATACTTTGGTCTGATTTTTTTTTTTCCAGCAGAGTGTTCGTTTGTTTGTTTGGGGGGATTGACTGCTTGTTTTCATTTTGTTTTAAATGCTCATCATTTACATTTTAAGAATCAAACACTCAGAAGTTCTATCACAAGGTATTTGTTTGTCTTATATTCTTTGTGATTCTAGACCTATGCATCTATAACTTAAAATTTCCCATTCTATCTTATAAAATGCCTCCAGATGGAAAATGCATTTTAAAAAGTCCTTTATTCTCTTTATTCTTTGGACATTTCTCAAGATTGATTCCTTAAAGTGTAAAACCAGAAATGCAGTTGTTTTTTTTCCCATGGAGCACTTATTTGAGAAGTCAAGGAAAATCAAGTCCCCCACAGTAAGCTCCAGGAACACGGTGGCATTTATCTTTGTTGTTTTGGCACATGAAGTTCTGTAGCTCCGATGCCTGTCACACTGATTGACACATGCAGACACTCAGTGCACATTTATTGTGTCAGAGGATGATTTTCACAAAGTTAGAAACACAATTTTAGGGACTGGAGAGATGGCTCAGTGGTTAAGAGCATGTATGCCTCTTGCAGAGGACCTGAGTTTGGTTCTGAGAACCCACATCAAGCTGCTCACAGCTACCTGTAACCAGCTCCAGGGAATCCCATGTCTCTGGACTCCTTTGGCACCTGCACTCTCATGTACATACTTACTTACATGCAGACACACACACACACACACACACACACACACACACACACACACTAAATATAAAAAATAATATTTTTTTAAAAGACAAAAACCTAACTTTGCAAAAATGTAAAGTAAGCATGTAGAAAAAAAGTTATTGGCTTCATGAATGAGCTAACAGAAGGTTGGCAAAATGAGTTCTTTTTTTTTTTTTTTTTTAACTCACTCTGTAGCCCAGGCTGGTCTCGAACCCACAGAGATCCACCTGGCTCTGCCTCCCGAGTGCTGGGATTAAAGGCGTGCGCTGCCACCACGCCTCGCCGGCAAAGCTAGTTCTAAAGCAGAGAGACCCTGCTAGTTAGTATGTCAGTTTGACACCAGCTAGGGTCATCTGGGAAGAGGGAACCTCAGTTGAGAAATGCTTCTATCAGAATAGCCCTGGGTAGGTGGTTCTGAGCAAGCCAGGAAGAGCAAGCCAGTCAGCAGCACCCCTCCGTGGCCTCTGCTTCAGCTCCTGCCTCCAGGTTCCTGCCTTGAGTTCTGCCCCGACTTCCTTCATTGATGGAGTGACCTGAGAGTTGTAAACTGAAACAAACCCTTTCATCTCCAAGTGACTTTTGGGCATGGTGTCTTATCACAGCAATGGAAACCCTAAGACAGGCACTGAAAGAATGCTGGCCCAAATGGCCGCATTACACAGATTTTTTTTTTTTTTTTTAATGATTACTGTCATGCAGGACACGCACTTGGAAGCACTGGGCTTTGATTTTCTTCTACACAGCAATCATCTGCTTTTCTTCTTGCATGAAATCCATTTGCATCATTGTCAGTATTTCCAACCTTAACACCCTCCCTGGCCGAACGTTTAACGTCCTATAAGTAGTAAAATTAAGCCATAAATTATTGTTAATGGTGTTAGAGAATTAAAGCTTATTTACTAGATCAGAAAATAAAAAGATATAGTCTTCTTGATTTCTAAAACCAGAAATAATTGATATCTTGTTTATTATTTGATTAGTATTATATGATGCCAAGCTAAGTTACATTAAGTTACTTTTAGTCTGTTTATTTGTATTTAAACACTGTATGTATTCAACAAATAATTATGAAATGAACTTAAAATTTTTATTTATTAATTTGGAGACAGGGTCTTACTATGTAGATCTGTCTGGCCTGCTACTTGCTACGTAGGCCAAACTGGCTTTGGAACTCATTGAGATCTGCCTGCCTCTGTGTTGAAAGTATTGGGATTAAAGGTGTGTGCTACTATGCTCAGCAGAGAATGACATTTTTTTTAAGTCAGAATTTATCTGTCTATCTTGCCTTTGAACAAGTCCTGTCCACATAATTAACAGCCACAATCCTACTTGCTCTTGTTGATGAAGGCATAAATAATGGAGGAGTAGGTAAATGGACCGGGGAATCAACCAACATGGCTGAAACTCAGTTCTGCAATCTACGGTCTGCACAGCTTCCTGCATGACCGCTTAGCCCCTCGAAGCCCTACTTTCCCTCAATTGCATGGGGATCATGTACTTGGCCAATAGCCTGTAAGCATTCACCCACGTGCAAGGATTGGCTACAACTTGCACATGCCTCATTTGCAATAAAATGGCAGGATGAAGCCTCCAGCGTGATTTTTTTTTTCTTAAGAAGGAAGAACTTGGGGCTGGAGATATGGCTCAGGGGTTAAGAGCACTGACTGCTTTTCCAGAGGACCCAGGTTCAATTCTTAGCACCCACATGGCAGCTCACAAACTGTCTGTAACTCCTGTTCCAGGGGATCTGACATCTTCACACCAGTGCACATAAAACAAATTTAAAAAAAAAAGAAGAAGAAGAAGAAGAAGAAGGAAAAACTTGCTGTTCTTTAGGCAAAATAATGAAAAGAAATTACAAATAATAAAATATCAATATTGCAAGCCCAGGTACCAAACAGATCTGGTAAGGTGGTGGTACTAGCAATGTCTGCTGTATAAGAAGGCAAGTACAAATGTGCATTAGACTTTTCCTCTTTCATCTTGGCACCTCACCACTTAAAATGGCTCTTTCATCCCTAATTCTTGTAATGACCATTGCAGAGATGAAAACAGTTATTGCATTATATTAAACTGTGGGGAGGCTTTAACTGACCCGGCTTTCCTGTCTCTCCGCACGGCACAGGTGGTGAAGTTTACCAAATCCTTTGAACTGATGTCCCCGAAGTGCAGCGCTGATGCTGAGAACAGGTAAGGCCCAGGGGCTCCTGCTGGTCTGTTGATGCTCTTTGGCCCTTGGTGTTTGCTGTGTGGGATGATAATTCATTGAGGATAGGAGTTGCTCCTTCTCTGTATCATCAAGTGCGGACATTCATTGCTTTTTTTGAACTTCAGGACTTAAATAAAAGCTATTGCTGAACAGTGGGTGCGTGGAGGATACATCTCCTTTGCCATGTGTTTTTAAGACAAACTTTTAGAACAAGGTCTGGTGGTGCTAGCCTCTTAGCCTAGCTGCTTGGGAGGGCCGAGTCAGGAAAACCGCAAGTTCAAGGCACACCAAGGCTGTGGAGTGAGACCAAGGCCAGCTTGGGAAGCTTAGGAAGATTGTCTCTCAAAATAAAGGGAAGAGGGCTGAGGGTCCAGCTCAGTAATAGAGTGCTTTCTGGAGTTTGTAAGAGTTCTCTGGGCTGACTGTCAGTAAAACGAAAAAGGAGAGACTAAAATTTAGTACTTGTGAGATGGTTATAACCTTGCCTGTAGACTTCAGTACCGTCTCTCCTGAACTTCATAGCAGTTTGAGACTTGAAAATGTGCTGATCTCAGGATTGCTTTTATAAGTAATATGGAATAGCAGTGGTAGAAGCCTTATTTCTTCAGCCACTGGTTGTGTGTGTGTGTGTGTGTGTGTGTGTGTGTGTGTGTGTGGTGTGTGTGTATTTTCACACCAAGCATCTGCACCAAACATTGAAGCTGTAAATGAATAAAGTTCATTTTTTAAATCTTCCCTAATTATTCAGAAAACACAACTCTCTGCTTTATTCTGGCCCTTTTACTCTCTTTTGCTTCCTCATATTTGACCAATAATCTCTTCTCCTGACAATGAGTTTCCAGCAGTTTGTCTCTGTTGGCATCTTTGTGGCTATGACAATAAAAGTGAGGGTCAGGGGTGACCAGTGAGCACCCCTTAGCTTTGCACTTCTGGAAGTAATAGCTGGGCTACTACAAAAATTGATCCTCTTGGCTCTGGCACCTCTAGAGGAGAGGCTAGGAAGTGATGACATTAAGCAAAATGCAAAGATTTAGAGAAAGATGGGTCAAGGGTTGCAGACAGTATGAGGACCCCCTGCTGATGCTGACACCAGTCTCAATAGTGTGAGAAGCTTCCGTCGTCCGTTAACTGCCACGTGTGCTGACAGAAAGTAAGTGTTTCGCACACCCAAATCTTTTGAAGTAGACATGGCTAACCCGGAAAGACAAGAGAAAATCAAGGGTCGGCAACGTCCTAGCTAGCCTTCACTGTTGACTTGACACAGCCTAGAAGCACCTGGAAAAGGGATCTCAACTGGTGGTTGTCTTTATCGGGTTGGCTGTGGGTATGTCTGTGAAAGGCGGTCTTGGTTGTCTACGTTGACGCAGGAGGGCCCAGATCACGGCAGGTGGCCCATGCCTGAGGCAGGTGGTTCTAGGCTGTATAAGAATGCTAGTTAAGTATGAGCAAGTGAGCAAGCGGGAAGTGAACAGCAAGCAGCATCCCTCCATTGTTGCTTCTTTAAGCCGCAGCTTGAGTTCCTGCCCTGACTTCCCTCTTGGACTGTGATCTGGAAGTGCAACCCAAGGAAATCCTTTCCTTCCCAAAGTTGTTTTCACTCAATGTTTTGTCACAGAAATAGAAAGGAACTGGAATAAGCAAGTTTGTAAGCTGGTCAAGGCCCTGCAACTAATAACAAGTAGTCTTCTATCCAAGGCCAATAGAGCTCTTCTGAACTTTAAACTTTGATTCTGTTGTGACATTTAACTTAAAGTCTGACAGTTGATCCCGTATAATGAATATCTTTTAGGTTAATGCTTCCCAAGTCTGGTTGATCAATCAGAATCAAGTTTGGAGAATTTGGTAAAAACTTAATCCTCAGGTGTTCACTGAGATATTCCTATTAAATATATTGGAAATGAAATACGAAGATCTATATATTCAAAAGGCTGTCCAGGTAAAATCCTGTTTCAGTATTCAAGGGAGATAGGATTTTTAAAAAATATGTATTATTGCCTTTAATTTTGGAAAACAGATACTGTATTTGTTACTTTTCAAAACACCAGACAAAAGCAACTTTAAAAGGGAAGAAGGGTTTGTTCTGGCTTACAGCTCGAGTGTAAGTCTATAATGGCAGGAGAGTCACAATGAGGCAAGCTGGTCGTATCCCATTCAGTCAGGAAGCAGAGTCATGAATAGGCTTCCTCACCTCCCTTTCCCCTCTTATTCAGTCCGAGCCCCCAGCCCATGAGACAACCCAAATTGAGGATGAATCTTCCCACCTCAGGTATTCTAATCTAGAAAATCACTCCCAGATCTACCCAAGGTTTATCTCCTAAGTGATTCCAGGTCCTCAGAGGTTGAAAATCAGATCAGTGTTGCCATCACAGAAACCAGTAGGTCAAAATGGAAACTTAGTTATTTTTTTTTGTCAATTGTATGAATTTAAAGGAGAGCTCTGCTATGTAGTATGTGTAATTTTGTTTATAGGGCGTTCTTTCCAAAAGTGAAATCTAGCAGCAGAGAGAAGAGCAGTGGAGGACAGAGGCTGAGGGAGGACAGAGCTTGGTTAGGAAGGAAGACAGGGATGCAGCTTGTGGTAGAAGGTCGGTGTCTTGCTAGTGACCATGCTTGAACCAATAGATATAAAGACATTTGAACGGATTCACAGAGTTCCCACTAACAATGACTTGTGATCTCTGTGGTTTACACTTTAAACAAATGTTATAATGAGAGGATGAAGCTTTTTAAAGGAAGTTTTTATGTTCATGAACATGCAGTTGTGTTGACATCTGTATTTCATGTTGGCCAATCTCTACCCAACAAAGATAGGCTTAGAGTTACTGAGGTATACTCAGAAATTTTCCTAAATGGAATGTTGTAAAATAATTAAGATGTTAGAGAAAATATCTATAGATGCTAACTTCATTAGTCATATCTCACATGCTGTATCCCCATCTATGTGGGCTCTATGGAGTTATTGAGGTATATCCTTTAACATTCCAATGCTTTGGGGTTGCTGATTTTTCTAATACTGAGCATGTTCACTCAGTTACTTCAAAGTTAAATATTTCTGGCCTTGCAAATATTTTCAAGAACTTCCATGTCAAAATGAAATGACCCAAGGCCCAGACTGCCCTTGAAAAACTTTCTGATAGTAAAAAAGAAAGGTCGGTTTTTCTTTAAAAAGACATTTAAAAGTGCCTTTGAACTCTGACATTATGAGATAGTCCCGTTCATCTTTCCATTTATGGCTTCTAAATTAATGGAGGATATTCATCTATCTCAGAAGACCTTCCGTTCTTTGCCAGTAATTTTCCTCTTGCAGATGTGGAGTCTTCCAGTCAGTTATTGGAAGTGAAAGGAATGAAGACTTTGAGCAGCCCCAATAAGTAGCTGGCCAGAGGCATGGAGCGGGTGTTGGAACAGGCTCTGAATCAGTCCACTGCACACAGTCGTCTTTCCTTTTGCCTTGCAGCATCTAACATCTTCCCCACAGATGCCGTCCATTAAAGCCCCCAGTCCTCTGGACATCACTCAGGAATACAACAGTGCAGCTTTTAGAGGGTAGTTCCTACAGCCTCGGGTAAAGATACTTCAGGACACCACTGCCTACTAATAAACTCCAGTTGAGGCTTGCTGATTTTCAGCTACAATCATTGGGGACTTTTTATTTATTTATTTTTTTAACAAATCAGTTTTATCACCGACTCATCAGTCTTGCTTAGCCTCCTAAGCAGCCCGTTTCTTTGTTACAATGTCTCTGCCTGTGCTCTCTATTCAACCAGTCCAGGAACTGGAACTTAGGTGTACTGTGTCTCTCTCAGTGAGATACATCCTGGCTTCAGGACATCTTTGATAATACCTCCCTTCTTACGGGGTCACCGCAGGCTGCTTCTACTGATACAATGGCATTTTGCATTGCGTTAGCTTCCTAGGATTTCTACCTTTTTTCCTTTGTTTCTAAATTTCTTCACTGAAGACACGTCTCTAGTGAATAGCCATATGCTGATGGTGTGTTGCTCGGAGCCGGCAACTGTGGTAGGTGAGTTTTAAAACCTACCGAGATTTAAAACCAAAGCAGAGTGGGAGTCTGTGCTCAAAGACCGAATGGTGGACAAACAGTGAAAGTCGATTAGGAACACAGTGTAATAGAATGCAAACATAATCTTATGGAAAACACAGAACCAGATCTGACCCAGCCTCCAGGTTGTAGCTACAAAGAGTCACGTTAACAGCGACGACTCCCACTGCTGCTCAGTCCATTCTCCCTGTGAGACAGGTGTCCAGAGCCTTGTAAAAGCAGCCTTTAAAGCTTTCACAGAGCCTCTAGGATGCCTCCTCGTAACCAAGTTTATGACTGAGCCGTCATTTCTCCCAAGCACTCCCATGTAGCTCCTGTCCTTTCGGATGTGGCTCAATGACATCTGCTGGAGTGGGGCTCCCGTCCGCTCCACCCTAGAACCCCCTTGTCTATCACAGGCGTAGTCACCACTGTTCTGACGGTGCCCAGACCTGTCTCACATGTACTGGTCACTTTCCAAACCCTGAACAAGACTGATAATTTGTGTGGAAATCAGGGAAGGTGTACTTTCCCTAACAGTGTGGCATAGTGTGCTGACTGGCCCTAATTGGCCGTGTGTGTACCCTGACTTTTATAAACCGTTGAATTCTGAAAGCGTGTGTCTATAGCCCTTCTTTATCCATGGGACCCAGACTGAATCCTTTAGGCTGGGATTACTAACCTATGATGATTAGTTTTTTCAACTTGACATAACTTGAGTCATCTGGAAAGAGGAAAGCTCAATTGATAAAATGCCTCTATCAGATGGGCCTGTAGGAAGATCAGTGGGGCTTTTTTTTTTTTTTTTATTTAATGATTAAGGTGGGAAGGTCCAGCTCTCTGTGGGTTGAGACACTGTGGGTTGAACTCACTCCTGGTCAGGTGGTCCTGGGTTGTATGAGAAAGTCAGGTGAGCAATCCATGAGGAAGAAGCCCATAAGCAATACTCTTCTATGAGCTCTACTTCAGTTCCTGCCTTCAGAGTCCTAGCTCAAGCTCCTGCCTCAACTTCCCTTCGTGGTGGACTGTAATTAGGATATAGAAGCCAAACAGACTCTTCCCTCCTCAAGGTGCTTTTGGTCAATGATTTAATCATAGCAACAGAGAAGCAATCCAGGATAGAAAAAGACCACAGACTAAGAAGCAATCACTGAGTTATGCATTGATTTCTCCCTTGCTCTTCCTTCACCGTCCACAGGCTCGGATGCTCAGCCTGCATCTGTATGGTCCTTTTCATTCATCTTCATCAATTCATGCAAATAAATGTCCCTTCATATGCAAACATGCCTCTGTTTAGGGTCTTATGTTCTACTATCAGTGGTGACAAAAATAGATGTTTTTCTATGCAAGGTTTATACAGGGTGTTATGTTAATACAAGGGAAGGTCTCTATAGAGAAAGAAAAATGATTTTCTCTCTATCCTTCTGAGTTGTTTGCTGAGGCAGGATGCTATTGGTAAAAAGTGAAGAAAGACAGTGGTTACTTCCATGCCTTCCTCATGTACACGTGGGAGCCACCCAGGGAAGGACAAGTAACTCTGGAAGAAGGGGTTCAGACCCATGGTTTATACAGCATCTTCAAAAAGAATGGTGGGGACTGGAGAAATGGCTCAGGGGTAAAGAGCACCTGCTGCTCTTGCAAAAGACTCCAGTTTGATTCCCAACATCCACATGGCAGCTCACAGGCATCTCCAGCTCCAGTTCCAGGGGATCTGGCACCCTCTTCCAGACACCTTGTGTTCTAGGTGTGCACACGATACACATACATGCATACGTGTAAGGAATACACTCATATACAGAAAATAAAAATAAATAAATAAATCTTTTTAAAAAGAAATGAAAAGAGATATTGACTCCAGGGCAGTAAATTATAGACAGGAAAATACACAGAGTCAAAACAAAAACAAAAACAAAAACCTCTTTATGTGGATTTCTCTGGTGCATCTCCTGGCCAGCAATGGTTTAATGTTGTCTAGTGGTCAACTTCTGCCCTTCCTCAGATGACAGGGGGGAGGGTGCCCTTGTAAATGTATGACCTATTTTATGGCAGAGAGCTTTTTTTCCGATCTGCTTCTCAATTTTTCTCAGCACAAAATAATGCTAGGGTATATGGCTCGTTTTCGTGTGACATGCTGTCTCCTATGGCAACCAGCTCATTTGAGGAAAATGAGAGGTAGATCTCAAGGAAAGCTTTTGGATGCACAGAGGCTCCAGTCAGGTCTCACAGGACCTAACTAACCTCCAGGGTGGCGAAGTGTCATAAGCAGACTTTGAGAGGAGAGGTTGAGGGAACATTGCGTGTGTGAGCATCAGGGCTGTGAGCTATTGTCACAAGGATCATCGCTATTTCTAGTGATGGTCCCTAGTTTCTTGTTGCATGCAGCTGCCCAGAATGTCATCTGACTGAGGTAAGAATCCTACAGGTCCTTCTGCTATGCTCAGAGCCTCTTAATGAGCTTAGGAACTGACTTGCTAGGTTTCTACAATAGGTAGTGATGTGATAAAGTTTGTGTCTTGAAAAGTCATGTGGGCTAGAATGTGGAAGGTCTACAGGATGGTAAACTTAGCTCCCCGGGGATTAAATCTTGTGTGTAGCAAAGAGTCTTCTGTGGAGGAAGATCCATAGATCCCCTGCCCTTAACTCTCCCAGATTAACAGGCATCATCCTTTGGTTGTTCTTTCTATTCCATAGTCTCTAGACCCTTCACTCCCCTTACCTGTTCTCTGGACGTGCTCCATCCCTCAAGCATTCTTTAAAGAAGTGCTCCCAGGATGGAACAGGCTTTCTCAGTGTTTGCAGAATCAGAGAGAGGCAATGCATCAAAGAGAGGCAAGTTCTTCTCTTAGTCACAATGTGACACCGTCTCTGTGGGAATGCTCACAATCATCTTGTTTTGTCAATACTGACATGCACACAAAAACCAAGATTTTGCCTGAACCATTCAACTTTCTTCTTCCCCAGGTCTCACTCTGGGGCCTTTCATCAGGAAGTTAACTTGGTGAAACAGCTGAATAAACCTCCCTCGATCTTTGTTCCACTTGTAACGACTTCCATTTCTAGCCTTACTGGACAATTTTTTATGTGAGCACATACTCTTAAGAGACAAAACAATATTTAAGAAAATGTTAACACTTACAGTTTTTACTTAATTTAAAATACCTTTGGCCATGTTTTATGTATCTTTCCAGTATAAATATGTATACTTTAAAAATTGAACTTTCTTAGCTCTTAAATTCAAAGTATCAAAACATGGTAACTGATATCTATAATTTCTAAAAGCCTACAAGTAACAGAAAGGACTTCTTCAAATAATAATTTAATGGAGATGTGCCACTTAAAACCCAAGTTCTATAGCCATTTTATCCTCTATGATTAAGGAAATTGTAGGGAACAACCTTTTTTTTTTTTTTAACAGAAAGAACTAATTCTTATATTTCCATTTGTTACAACCAGAAAATCAGAAAAAAAAAATCCAGAAATCATGGAGCATCTAGGAGGATACACCCTTTGTTTATGGCTGTGATTCTAGCTTAATTTTTGAATGTTGTCAAAATGTGCAAAGTCCTGGGCTTGATCCCTCGAACCACGAAAATGGAACACAAAAGAGTTTTTGGTTGATGAGCCTTTGAAAAAGCATGCAGATCAGTAGATAGCTTCAGAAGCTAGAGGCTAAAGCATTCTCTTATAAAAGATGAGGGAATTTGTCAGAAGAATGACCTGCCTGAGTTGTTTACTGCCCTGTCTCAGAACCCATCAGTGTTGCCTTCCATGGCAACAGATAGAATTAAGAACCTTGAGCTACATTCTTCCTTAAGGACTTATAAACAGTTAATGGTTGATGGGGAGGGAGAACCATTTTCTTCAGTGGTCTAGCCATTGACAAGGTGCCCATGTTCCTATAAACAAACATTCACCCATGCTGTAAGCAACCCTAATGAAACTCATTAGGATAGACAGACAGACACCACACACACACACACACACACACACACACACACACACACACACCCCACATGCAGAAGAGGAGGAAGAGGAAGAAGAGGAAGAAATGAAAAGAGAAAAGAAAGTTGGAGGGGGGATAGTTGGGAGGAAAAAGACAGCAGGAGGGGATAAGAGAAGGTAATGGGTAAATACAATTGATGCACACTGTGTTAATGTATGAAAATGTCATAAAACCCATTATTACAAATAATTAACGAATGTTAAAGGATTATTTAGCATAAAGAGGTTCTAGCTAGGCGGATTATCAGTCATCTGAATGGGTACTAGTTAAGCACAGGGGTCTTTGCAGTCGAAGGCACTCTGGTAACAGAGGCAGAAGTTGGAGTAGTAATTTGTAAGGCAGACAGAGATGGCTGGCGTTGAAGACCAAGAAGGGGGCCATGACCCAGGCAATGTGGAAGCCTCTAGAAACTAGGTGAGAGAATGGAGTATCTCTTAGAGAATCATAAGGTATTAACCTGGTGCTGTTTGAAGCCACGGTGGACTTCCAACTGCCAGGTTCCACCCACAGAACACTCTAACTGCTGTAAGGGCTGAACCCAGCCTCGGCCCTGCAGAGTAAAAAGCCCAACCAAGCTCTGGACTTGAAATCCCACCAATCCCCACCCTGGAAAGTTCTGTCCCACCCCACCCCACCCCCAAGAAAAGCTACATAAACCCTTTCTTCTGCTCAGCTTTCTGCTGTTTCTTACCCCAGCAGAGGCAGCTACCCTCATGGGCTTTTTTTCTCCCTCTTCCAATAAATCTGTGTGCAGTGTGTTGTGTGGTGTTTTTTGTTTGTTTGTTTTTGTTTGTTTTGTTTTGGTATTCCTAGGACTGCCAGGACACCTTTCCATCTGGACTGTAACTCTTACACATGGAGTTCATTGTCGTTTGTTACAGTGACAAGAGGTCACTGGTGTAGGGGATTTGATTTGAAACGCAGTCAAGAAGAGAATTAGGAATAAATGAAAGACAAGAAGAGAGGTAGGAAAAGTCAAGGACCCGGTGGTTGAGGAGCACACTTGGAACTGAAACTTAGGGGACATGCTCACCAAGAGCACCCCATGTGAGGGATTTGTGCAGTGTGTGTATGGCGCTCGCTTTCCGTCTGTGCCGGTTGTGTGCTTGTGTGTCGCAGGCCTGCTGCTGTGAGCTGCTGGCAGAGCTCGCCCCTCTGCAGCGATCTGGAGGGCTCTGACCTCTCCGGGACATAATTCCAGTCATAACAGGCCACTTCTGAGAAAACAAAGACAGGGAAAAAGAGAGAGAGAGAGATCTTTTAAGATTCAAGAAACACACACACACCACCACCACCACCACCACCGAGAGAGAGAGAGAGAGAGAGAGAGAGAGAGAGAGAGAGAGAGAGAGAGAGAGAGAGAGAGAGGATTTCATGTTGCCAAAGCTGGCCTTGAACTCCCAATCCTCCCATTTCTATCTTAATGCTGGGGTTACAGATGTGCACCACCGTACCTGGCTTCTAAAAGCATTTAAGATGAGAGATGGATTTGTTTTAAATGTTATTTCAGAGAAATGGTATTGTTTAAAGAGTGAGTCCCATCCAAAATTCATGTCTAACCCAACCCT
Organism: Peromyscus leucopus; assembly: GCF_004664715.2. Taxonomy (NCBI): domain Eukaryota; kingdom Metazoa; phylum Chordata; class Mammalia; order Rodentia; family Cricetidae; genus Peromyscus; species Peromyscus leucopus. The sequence continues at coordinate 53,167,089 of NC_051066.1, read as the reverse complement.
CAAAAGGAGACCTCATTTGGACATGAAGATAGAATTATTTAGGCATCTTGAAGTTAAATAAGGCTAAATTTACTCCCTGGCCAGTGACCGATGTCCTTCTAAAGGAGGAGAGACACGGGGGAACAGGGGCACAGACCATGTGAAGACAGGCAGAAACCGGAGTGTGGCGTCTTCAAGCCGGACCCCAGCACTGTGAGGGGAACAGTAACTACTGCTTTGAAGTTAGCGGTGATTTGTCCTGGCTGTCCCAGAAGACTAATACACTAGTTGTTAATGAGGACAATAAAATTGATAATGCCTATTAGATACTCTTTCTAGCAATGGAGTTCCAGGAAGCTATGATTCTGTGAATCCAATATTGTCATTATAATGATTTCTTATTTAACTGCAGAAGGAGCATTAACTGTCCTTGGAAGTTTAGTGGCTGGCAGGCTTATCTGGTCTCAGTACCACAAATGCCCATGGGATTAAAACATTGCTGCTCTTGTTTTACAAATGGAGAAACTGAGGCTCAGAGAAGTGAAGTGTGTTGCACACAGTTTTGAGCTAGAAAATCCTAAGCCAATTTCTGAGAGTAATATTCCACTCAGCAACCTGCCTTCCTGTGAGTTTATGCCCAGAAGGCATTGCCAGCCAGTGTCCACTCTACTAAGACAGAGACCGTACTGTCTAAAGTGCTTACATGCCCAGGGGTCTGTGCGTGTGGAAGGACACAAGTCTCAACAACCCATCCAGTGATCCCAGACACTGCAAGGTTGGTACATGTGGATCAGCCTGCCTGGACTACCTAGTAAGACTATCTCCAAACAAAACAAGAATAAACAACAACAGAGTCCTCAAACCAACAGGGAACTATGAAGAAGTTTGTAGAATGATGATAGTACTGGGCCCTAAAATCCTGAAACAAAAAGAAAAAAAAAACTGTCTTTAAAAGGCCTTTGACAATTTGTTCATTATAGGATTTTCACATCAATTTAAGAAAATACATAACAATATATTTATCTTGTTTACTGAATTTTTGAGCTTGAGGTAAATGCTTTGACCCTTCACCTCTGACCCAACTCTATATCAAAAAGACTAGGAGGAAGGGCTTCCAACCTCAGAAGAGAGCGTATGGGGGAAGTTAGTCTATGTGGACACTTTAAACCGCAGACCCACGTACCCATAAGAGAACATGGACACAGTGACACTCAGGTTCTCTGGGTTGTTAAGGTTCTCCGAGTGCCCTGGTGATGAATTTTGATGGTTTCTGACTTTTATTTAGGAAAGTCGGCACACTGAGACAGCCTGAGACAGGCATATTTTTAAACAATAAGGAATTGGTACTGGTAGACATTCTCTTTCGAGGAGGAATACTCAGGCAGTCGCTGGCCAGACACTTTGCTCCATGAGCCCAGGGATGGGAAGAAAGTAGCTCTTACATCCAGTTTGTAACAAAAGGCACAGGGGCACTGTTCTGTGCTTCTGCTGTGTGCTGAGTGCTAACACCGAGTTCTCACAGAAGCTCCTTCATCCATTCTCACGCCACTGGTGGGGCAGGGAATGTGTCTGGGGATACGTAAGCGGCAGAAGCGGTGTTTGAACGCAGCCCGGCTCTACCATTTGGTTTCTCAGCCACTCTACTCACTGTTTCTGAATGTATTAACAGGAGAACTCTACTGAGATCACCAGAAGAGCAGCACGTCTACACTTAGCAATTAATCAATAGATGTTTAGTAAATGAATGATTTGGTGACATTGAACACAGGGGTGGTGACTGCTGTCCCGGGTGTCAGCTGTGGCACAGCTATGCCTTGCAGCTGTTTGTGCTGCCACTTTGTGTATTGTCCATTGTTGGTGCTACACAGCTGGGTTTAAATACTGGGTCACGTTTTCAACAAGACTGCACAATAAAGGGGTGGAGAGATGGCCCAGTGGTTAAGAGCAATTGCAGAGGCCCCACACTGGGTTCCCAGTACCCATGTGCTGGCTTACAATCACTGTAACTCCATATCCAAGAGAGCTGGTGCCCTCGTGTGGCTCCATGAGCACCAGGCATGCAAGCACGTACATCTGTGCAAGCAAACACTCTTACACATAAAATAATACATAAATAAATCTTTGAAAAGATTTCTCTGTGACTTCACATTGAAATGAGAAGTTACTGTTTTATTCCAAAGCACACGAGCAAGGGGGAGCGGGAAACGGCACAGTAAGTAGAGGGCTCGTCATGCAAGCCTGGGGCCCAGAGCTCAGATCCCCAGCATCCATGTGTATGCCAGCCCAGTGTGGAGGGACCATCCGTATTCCTCGAACTCTGGAGGCAGGGATTGGATCTCCAGAGCAATTTGGCTAACTATGTAAATGGATGTTTCCAGTTCCATCCACCCCATCTCAAATAATCACTCAGAGGTTTAATATTACTTATAAATGATTGGCTGATAGCTCAGGCTTATTACTAGCTAAATCTGACATTTAAATTAACCCATTTCTATCAATGTATGTATTGTCATGTGGTTTGTGGCTTGTTACCTCATTTTTACACATCCTGCTTGTTTGTTTTTTTTTTTTTTTCCTGTGTCTGGCTGGCAGCTCCCTGACTCTACTCTTCTCCTTCCCATCATCTTTAGTTTGGTCACCCTGCCTATACTTCTTGCCTGGCTACTGGCCAATCAGTGTTTTATTAAACCAATTTGAGTGACAAATATTTACAGTGTACAAGAGGATTATTCCATAGCAAACTAGGCTAACCAAATCAGGGCACTCTGGATTGAAGTGAGAGACCTTGCCTCAACATATAAGATCGAAAGCAACTTAGGAAAGAGCAAATTCCTTTGGTTTTTGTTGCTTTTTGTTTGTTTGTTCTTCAAGACAGGGTTTCTCTGTTTAGCTCTAACTGTCCTAGAACTCACTCTGTAGACCAGGCTGGCCTCAAATTCACACCATCCTCCTGCTTCTGCCTCTCGATTAATGGGATTAAAGGTGTCTACCTCCACTGGAAAGGGCCAGTTCTCAACTTCTGATGTTCACATACATGCACATACACACATGTACTCCCCACATGTCCATGCACATGAACACTCACACACACACATGCACCACACCACATACACATAAAAAAACATCTCCCCAAGTAACAAAGCCTACATAAGCAAGAAGTAGAATACAGTTTGATAGAAGTGATGAAAATATTTCTGTTGAAAAACTAGCCGCAACACAGAGCAGCAACTAAAGAAGAAATTCCAAAGTAAATGAGGTGATGCTGTTTTGTTACTCAGATACCAACATGATGACCCACTACCATATGCCAAGTCATGCGTCTGAAGACAGAAAAAAAAAATGGCCAAGTTCTCACTGTAAACAAAAGAATTTCAAAGCAGTATGAGCCTAGTGTAAACAAATTCCTGTATCTTGCAGGACTGCTACTAAAATGTGGAACAACAAATTTGTCAAAGAAAATTCTAACTAATTGGAAGTTGTTGCCTTTCCAGTGACAAGTCATTGAATTGAGGAAAGAAAGGAAGTGTTGAAATTCATTAGAGAGGAAGTGCTGCGACAGTCTTGCTGTCTGCTGGCATGCTTGTCCATGACAAGGGTGCTACAGCAACACTAAGAACACGGGTCTCTAAGTGACACATTTCACCACGACGGCATGAGTAATGTCAGACAGTCCATACTTGTCAGTGTGCAGAATTTTAAACAATGGAGCCCCCCCAGGTGTGCCAGGCAGGGCAGAATTTTGACTCTGGAACCTTACCTCTCGTCGTCTGTCATATCTTGATAGTATATTGTAAGAGCGAAGAGGCTTTGTTGATGTAAGTAAGAGAGGTTACTACCCTGCTGATGTCAAAGTGAAGAGGTTATGCTGGATTCTCTAGCCACGAAGAATAACGCTTTCAGCCAGGGTAGGACAGAAAAGGAGGCCAGAGAGACAGCAGAAGGAGAAGTCAAAGATTTAAAATATTAACAGAGTTGTCACACGTTGCTGGTTTAAATCCACAGGAGGCCCAGCTGGCTTAATATCAAAGAAAGCAGAATCCACCTTATAACTGCAAAAATTACTTTGCCAGCAACCTGTGTGAACTGTTCTCTCCTTGGAAGCCTTCAGTGTACATGAGGGCCGCGGTAAAGAAACTGTTGACAGGAATGCTCCATTATTAGGGTTTGAGAGAGAGAGAATAGAAATAGAGAGCATGGGGTGGACAAATCACAGGATTACAAGGAGGATGAGTAGCTGGGGACAGGAAGGACCAGGAGCTGGCAGGGACTTTAAAATTGTATAACAGGTCCCTGTGACACTGAGGGAGGCTGGAGGCCAGCATGGGCTTTGATATGCTAATGGGTGCCACAGGTAGTCATATGCCCCTTCTGCCAGAAGTAAAGGAAATGACTCCCTTTGGCAGATGGGGCCTGGTTTCACAAATTCCTGAGGAAGACTGGCTTTTATCTAATGGCCAGAAATTTTTCTTTAGGTTGAGCTTATGTCTAGATATTTGGGCTGCCTGAGACCTAACATTCAGAAAAGCATACAGCCTTGGCAACATCTTGATCTCGGCCTTCTAAGAACCCAAACAGTGAATTGAGCCGAGCTGGAAACACATACACCTTAACTTTAAAGAACCTGAGACACTTTAGGGTTTCTTTCAGTGTTAATATTGGATGGCCCTGCTATTCTTCTCTTTGAAAGGAAAATAAAAGTTGTTTGCCACACTACTCTCCTGAGCCCCATTTCTTAGGTCAGAATAGTAAAACCAGTGTTTCAGTGTTTAGGGCAGTATCTGAAATTCTTTGTAGGATCCAGTTGCAAACAAATGACTCCTTCTTACAAATGTTTTTAATCCATCTTCATTATCTCTATAACTCTCTCTTTTAGGCCTCTAGACTCCATAGCCCAAATTCTGTCATTTTTATGGGGAAGTTGTCTTCCATGATGTGATTCTGATGAGTCAAAGCTTCATGATAACCTTGATTTTTTTCCCAAGGGTTTTTATAAAAGGCATCAGGGATTCTGGGTAACCGTCCTTAGTTCTTGCCCAGCATCGATGAAACAACCAAAAAGAAATTTGCAATAGACATATTAGCCCTAAAAAGCTAAAAGGGATGAGTGAGGGTTTTTTGATTACCCCTGAGTGTACTGTGATTACAGACTGTAATCATATTGCACTTTATAACCAAAACATCACTGGCCCCCAGGGGGTAGTTGTTAGCACCCAGTCAGATTATGGCTATGATGGGGCCTGGAGGAAGAGGCTACAAACTCTACAAGGCTAATGTGACTCACCCACTTGGACATTATTACTCCAAAGTATGCTTCAGGGAAGCAGAAACGGCTTTTGAAAATGTCACTAAATGTCTGCACTGTGACTTGTGATGGTACCAATGCCTTTGGGTATCTCTCAGAATATGACTTTCAGACTTTGAAAAATGTGATCCACAACAACAAAAACCTATCTAATTATCAGCTAGCTGTTAAACTGACTAGGGAGAAACTCTAGCTCTGTACAACAGAGACACTTTTCAAAACTAGTTTAGGGGAGTCGCTTGACAACAAATAGCACCAAGAAAAATAGCAATAGATAGAAACAACAGCATCTTGATGTGGGATACAGGAGATGCTCTTGTTTCCAAAGTTTCCACATTATTTAATATTTTAGGTTTTATCAGAAACCATAAAGCATACCAAGAAATAAGAAAATATAGCACAGACCTAGACAAAGCGGCTTTTGATAGAAACTGTCCCACTAGAGAGAATGGGTGGACTTATTTGGCAAAGACTTGGAATGGGAAATTATAAATATGTCCAAGATATTAAAGGGAACCACATACAGGGAACTAAGGGGGAGATGTGAGAACAATGTCTCTCAACAACATCAATAACTAGCTGTAGTAGAGACAGTATCATACAAACAAATGTCAGTTCTAAAACTGACAAGTTAAATAACATGAAAAGTTCTATAAGATGGGGTTCGAGAACATGTGTGAGAAGGCTGAAGGCAGACAAGTCTACAGGAAATGTGTAGTCTAGGGAACAGGACGAAAAAGGAGCGGAGAAAAGTGGTCTCCGAGACTTCTAAACACTCTCAAGCATAAGACCATGCATCCCTACAAGGAGACTTCCCAGAGAGACAGGTGGGAAAAGGGCTGGCTTGCCTTCCTCATTGCTGTGACTGGCTGTCTGGCATAAAGCAAGAGAGAAAGGGCTTCTGTCACCTCGTAGTTTAAGGAGGGGTATGGTCGTCACGGAGGGCTAGTGCGGGAACAGGAGCGTGAGTCAGCTGCTCACAGTGTGTCAGCAGTCAGAAACCCAAGTGGATAAGAAGCAGTGGGCTACAGAGTCTTGAGCCTGCGCCCAGCGCCCCCCTGTGTAACGCGAATCTTAAATGGTCTTGTTAATTAAAAAAAAAAAAAGAAAAGAAAAAGAAAAAAGGAGCCAGAGCCAGGTATTGGGATGAATGCCGAGAGATCATAGAAACAGAACAAGCCACAGACAACCTCACCTTGACAACTACTCACCTGATCCTGTTTCCACGAATCCTCAGACTGAAAGCCTCTCTTTTAAGAGAGCGGGTGTTCCTGTTTCCTCTGACTGAAGGCTTCTGAGTCCTCGCCCCTGAGGGGTCTCAGTTGAACTGCTTAAAAGCCTAAAAGTTTAAAAGCCTCTAGTTCCTGGTCCTCAAGTCTTATATACCTTTCTGCTTCCTGCCATCACTTCCTGGGATTAAAGGCTTATGTCTTTCCCAAGCAAGACATGAGATCTCAAGTGCTGGAATTAAAGGTGTGTGTGTTATCATGCCTGGGTGTTTCCAGTGTGGCCTTGCTCATAGAGCTCTGGATGGATCTCTGCCTCTGGAGTGCTAGGATTAAGGGTGTGTGCCACCACTGTCTGGCCTCTATGTCTAATCTAGTGGCTGTTCTGTTCTCTGGCCCCAGATAAGTTTTATTAGGGTACACAATATATTGGAGGACATATATATCATCACACTCCTGTAGAGAAACTCCACTGTAGTGAATGCTCCTGCAGTGAAACCCCACCCCCTCAAGATTCCACAACCTTCCAAAACGGCACCACCCACTGGGTGCCAAATGCTGAAATACAGAAGCCTACAGAGGAAATTGCTCATTCAAAGAATAATGTCCTACCACTGTGCCCCATGGAATAAAGACCATCTCACAATGCCAAGTGGATTAATTCCTGATCTAAAAGTTCCCATATTGTTTCACAGTCCTAACATTGTTTCAAAGTTCAAAGTTTCTCCTGAGACTCGGGGTAATCTGTTAAGAGTTTGCTATTTTAAACCCCAGGGACTCTGGCAGGGTTTCTGTTATTGTGTGACTTCCTTCACACACCCTGGGGGCATACTGTTGTGGATTACTTCGCACATGCAAGGTTGTTAAACCTCGTTATACCAACATTCAATGTTGCTCATGGACAGAGCTCTAGATGGCCGGGTAGGGGGGGGTGGGGGGGTGGGGGCTGGGGGGTGGGGGGGGTCTCATTTCTACCCTCTCCAGGTGTCTGGCAAGGAGGTGGCTCAGCAAGTCATCTTCACAGACTGGTGCCTGAGGCTGAGCTTTGAGGCTCCTTCTTGTTTTCAAGACTGTTGCCTTCCTTTACCAGCAGACTATTCTTCTAAAATAATCCTAAATGTTCAGATGCTCTGGAGCTGTGGTTTGTCCTCCGAAGCCCCTTGTCTCTGACCGAGGCGTTCTTCAGGGAACTGTATCTCTTCCGCGCATGTTTTCTTCCCGGGTAATCTAGTTGGGTTAGTACACTCCAAGGCACTGATGGTGTGTGTGTCTAGGCCTCATTTTAATGTTAATTACAAGAAATAAAATAGAGGAGATGAAACATTTACAATGAAGTATATCTTCCAAATTCATCTGGAGAGACTCGAGGAAGCCCATTTTTCAAATACCTAACTTTCACATCTCAAATATATAAGATTAAAACACGCGATTTTGCTGTTAATTTTCATGGCTTTGAACATGAAGACTCAAATGAAAAATAAACTCATTGCTCCTTTTTATGGCAGATGGGGGATTTCTTGTTCTAGTAAAACTGTCACAGGAGAGAACAAAAGCTCTAAAAAATATTCCGTGGACAAGATGCATAAAAAAGCGCTGAACTCAAGCATAATAAAGCAGACCATGTAGATCAGCTGTCCATTGGATTGATTCTACCCTGTAAACAATTACAGCAACTTGGAAGCCCTGATAGTTTATGTGTTTGGCTCTTGCTTTTGTAAGTCTCTCATTTAATATACAGGTCAATCGTTTAATTTGCTTCAGCTAATATTTTGACTTGTTGACTCCACTTCTCTTTCCTTGCTGTCTCTACGTAGCCCTTGAACTTGTAATGTATGCCTTTGACGTAGGGAGGTGGTCACCACTGGTCCCACAGAGAGATATGGTGGGGCTACTTGAGATTTCTATCAGGGTATAATTTTCACTGCACATCGTCATTGGCAATTATGCTACCTAGCACGTTTTCTTTTCCGTACCTCACCAAAGCTCACAGTGATGCTGAAATCAAAGACAATAACATCTCCCACACCCCAGGACTTCAGCTGGACAGATTAGCCCACTGTCTCACCGGATGCACTAGTTAGGGTTAGTATTGCTGTGATGAAATGCCATGATCAAAAGCAAGTTGGGGAGGAAAGGGTGTGTTTGGCTTGTACTTCCACAGCACTGTTCACAGTCAAAGGAAGTCAGGACAGGAACTCAGGTAGGACAGGAACCTGGAGTCAGAAGCTGAGACAGAGACCATGAGGGATCTTGCTGGCTTGCTCCTCATAACTTGCTCAGTCTGCTTTCATATAGAACCCAGGAACACCTGCCCAGGGTTGGCACCACCCACGATGGGCTGGGCCCTGCCTCATCAATCACTAATTGAGAAAATGCCCTACAGACTTGTCTGCAGTCCGATCTTATGGAAGCATTTTTCTGAAATTTCTCATCCTTTCAGGTGACTCTAGCTTGTGTCAAGTTAACATAAAAACGTGTCAGAACACCAGGTGTTTTTAACAAAAGAGAAATCTCTGTGATGTATAGGATCTTGTTCTTACCAAGAGACTTCCTTGCGTGCACTCTTCACATAGTATGTTATCTTGACCTCAAAGCAGCCTCATGTGATTGTTTTCTTCCCTGTAGTTTACATTAACCCATTTATCTGTAGTCTCATAGCTAGGAAATGTTTGCCAAAATTAAAACAACAACAATCAGAACAGATTTGTTTGGCTAAGAAATCAACAAGTTTTTACTACATTTTGCTGAAAGACACTACACATCCACACCCAATGCTACTTGATGCCTATCTAAGCCTCACAAGACATTACCCTAAAATGACATCAACTCCTGGGGTGATAAACTTCATCATTTTAATTATACAACTTTAGGAAATGAAGTATAGAAAATGTGTTCATTAGTTGCCATGTCTTAATTTCCGATAACACAGAATCTTTAAAGTGGGAAAAATAGGAGTTTGTTGAAATGACCTCAAGCCAAACCTTGAAGGCAAGCTCATTAACAGGTTAGGACAAACTGTAGGGGCTTCTGGGAGTTAAAGCATCTCTCCCTACCACCATAACACAAGAGCTAACCGGCTGGTTCTGCTTGCTAATTGCATGATCTTTCCCTTTCATAACTAAAAGGTTTGTTTGATAGCCTTTAAAGACACACTGAACCAGTAGAGATTAAAGTCCCAGTCGTGAGGGCTTGAGACACTCCTGCTGGGGGCCTGGCTTTCAGCACCTTTCATATTGACTTAGTTCCTTAATCTCCTAATTAAAGACAATTTCAAATAATGTTGCTTAGCTGGTGGTGTCCCGAAGGCCCTCCGGGGTAGACAGGCTTTCCTGAGAAGAAAAAGTAAGGAATGGAGCTTCAATTTGTGAGCCACAGTTCAGACTGACATCTAGTCAGCAAAGCAAAATGTCAAACACTACCACGTTTAATCTGTAATTCAAAAATCAACTTTTTGTTTGAAAGCATAAAAGAAGAAATTAGCTGTCCCAAAATTCCTCCCTATCCCACTGATTAAGAATCAAGCTGCCAAAAGATAACTGATAATCATCTTCTGACAGTGAGAAAACAGACAGCTAAAACTTCTGCCCCCACATTATTGATCAATGTTTAGTAAATAGCCAGTCTTCATTAGTGATTATCAGTACATCCAAGAGAATGAGCAAGTTCAGTCTTGAAAAACCTGATATGCCGTAGAATCGTGATGAAAAAGTGTCTAGAAAGTACTCAACATACATATAAATATTATTATATGTATACATAAAATCTCAAATACTCACAAGAAACTCAAGACTCATAGGTATGGTGCTACAGATATGGTGGTTATTTATAAGGATATGAAGCTTTTAATACAAGGTTCATGCACAGAATCACGCAGCATATTGTTTGGATTCTTCCATCGTAGCCTTATTCATTACTTGTACCACGTATCCTAAGTGTTAACTCAGTTATTGTCTGTATCAAAATAAAAAACAAACAAACAACAAAACAAAATAAAGAAACAGAAAACCCCACAGACTTCTAAACATGCCTCGTGGTATAGCTTCAGTTGAATTTGTAAAAATTCCTTCTTATGAATGAATCTTTCAAAGACTAACTAAGGTCAACACCCTTTTTTCTCACCTTCCCTAAGACTTTGGACTGTCTTCCACAGAGCACCTACCACAGTCCATTGCTACTGTCTGTGTGTTCCCTCAAGCTCCAGCCTTGTTACCTTCTGTCCCTGTAGGTGGTACTAGAGTTGGACTGATCCCCACGTGCAGATGGTGTCTTCTGAGATTCTTTGATGTGCTGGTAGAATATCTGACATAAACATCTTAAAGGAAAGAAATTTTTATTTTAGCTTATGGTTTAGGAGGTGTTAGTCCAGGGTGGCCAACACCACAGTTTCTGAGCCGGTGGGGAGGCTGAACAGGATGATGTAGGAGCATGTGGTGAAGGCTGCTCACCTCATAGTGGACAGGAAACAGAGAGGATGTGGGGGAAAGGGGAAAGCAAGACACAACTCCAAAGCGCATACCCTCAGTGATCTACCGCTTCAAGATGGGTTCCATCACCTGCTTTTATCCCCTTTCAGTAATGCCATTGTATTATGAGTCTATCAAGGGATGAATCTGTCAATTAGGTCAGAGTTCTCATGATCCAGTCACTTCCCTGAAGCTCATCAGAGGACAAACAAGGCCCCAACACATGAACTTGTAGAGGAACATTTTATATTCAAAACAGCAGATGGGTTTCCATGTATCCATTCCTTAGGTCAGCGAAAGAGGGACACACACTTTATATACTTCTTGCAAGATTTAGTCTTTCTATTGCCTAATACAAACCCAACCAATAGTAACCCTTGAAGAAACAAGATCCTGAGAATTTCTAGTGAAAATATGTAAATAAACTCTGATATTGAGAACAGAAATATCAGCACGGGCACAGTCTAATGACTGATATTTTGTCTTCTGATATATGCTGTTTTGAGAAGTAACTCTGGAGGTAGTCTTGTTGATTTTCACAGTTTTCTGTGTTTGAAACTTTAGCAAAACCAGATTTAAGATGTTGAAGTAACGTGCTCCGAGTTGCTTCATTCAGTCTCACTTTGTTTTGCTCGTATAGCTTTCTCTCTTAAACTCGTCTGGAGCTTGCCAGCCTCAAGGCTTGTGGCTACCTCCCTGCCCCTCACTTTGGAGGCAGCCACACTGCAGAAGTATGTGCTCTCTGTAATAGGGAAATTCTCTTTTCTTCTCACCCTCTACAGTCAGTATGGTTGGGCTTGTGGAGATCTCTTTGAAGTCAGTTTGAGTTTCATATTTGGAAGCAAGATACTACTGAGGAAAGGAAACTAGACTGTGGGCTTTTATATGAGGCCTGCTTAAATAATTACATCTGTTTACACTCCTGATCTTTGTAAAGCGAACATAATCAGATTTACAGTTAGCTTGGTAGTTTATCATGAATCCTGAGTTTAGAAAGGTCAATTTTATATAGTTAAAATAAACTATCATAGTTGGACTTCATCTTATAAGAGTGTTTCACTGAAGATGAAATGTTAATTATATTTATTTGACCTTCCCAGACCATTATTACAAGGGTTGCTTTTTCTTTATGCCACTTTTATTTTTTCTCTAAGATATTTTAAATATTCTCACCACAGGAGGAAACCAGCATTATGAATTGAATGTAAGAAGCTGCAAAATATATTGTTTGTATAAACAAACTTTGGAAACATCAAGATGCTTCCAAAACATCTATATGAGGCTAATAGCTCAGCTTTAGTGCTCACTGATACAGACAGGGGTCTGATAGAGTCTGGAGGAGCTATTTATTTAGATCTGTGGCAATGTGAACTAAACAATTATGACCTTAAGATCCAGGAACCAAAATGTTTCACAGAGCTTGGTGAAAAGCATTTGCTCCCCTGAGATCCAGTGGTCAGCCTCCCTCATATGGGTTCAAAGCAGTGGGCGATGACAACAAGTTTTAAAGAGAAGTCTCCCTAGAGACTCAGAGTGCAGGGGACTCAGAGGTATCTATGGTCTTACAGTTATGCACAGGACACAGAGAAGTACTTGGTTGAAGTAAACTCATTTGCACCCCTAAACTATGAAGGTCTAGGAATGATTGAATTGCAGTTGTGGTTCCAAACTGTGGAGACTCTTCTTATTTTGGTAAGGTATAAGATGGAAGTTTGGATGTTGGCCTTTGATCTCTCTAATCAAAATTATCAGACTCAAGAAAGCTGATTAATTCAATTTTGGATGTTAAGTTAATCTCACAAAATCCTGAAGAAAAGACTTGCTGGAAACAAATTCCAACCTCCATCTGATAGAACAGGACCTGGAATGCTCAGACTTTTTGGAGAAGGTTGCTCTATACTTCATACTGAGGGTCAGTTCCTGCAGAGTTATGTCTGGCATTGGTATGAATAGGAAGACATGCCACAGATGAAGTTGTTGGAGAAATCATAAGTATATTTGAGAAGGATGATATTTTGGGAAGACCATGGGAGCTGCCAAATATTTAAAGGACTGTCAGATAGAGAGTTGCATGCTGTTTGGCTATAAGAGGTGATGGTTATTAGGAAGTAAACTGAGTTTCAACAAAATGAATGCTGTGTTTTGTGTAGTGAGTTGCCTCACTGAAAGCAATCTTAATTTAATATTACATGCAATTTAATATTACAGCCCATCTTTCAGATGTGTTGAAGAAGAGATTGAAGCCAGTCACTGGCAAAGCACATACATGTCTCTGTATTTTTTGAAGAATTTGAAGAAGGTACCTCTTTGGTGGTACAACTGCAAGCAAATCCATATATTCAGGCTAGACTTCATCAGCATTCATGCCTTTTAGAGCAGTGCTTCTCAGCCTGCCTAACACTGTGAGCCTTTAATACAGTTCCTCATGTGGTAGTGCCCCCAGTCATAGAATTATTTTCATTGCTACTTCATAACTGTGATTGTGCTACTGTTATGAATCATAATGTAATATCTGTATTTTCCAATGGTCTTTTGGAGGTTGCAGGCCACAGGTTGAGAGCCACTGTTTTAGAGAGACCCATTATGTCTGCAGAGCTATCCATGGTCTTAATTATGTCTTGTTCCAACAGCAATCAACACATAGAAAAGAAACATTAGTGAATACAAGGGTCATTATTAGTCAGAACAAGTTGATTAGCAAAGCCTGTCTAAAAGAACAAAACAAAACAAAACAAAAACCCCAAACAAACAAAAAAACTAAAACCAGAACTAACTGGGGCCCTTTTCTTTGTGATTAAATGCATTACATTGCTGTAATGTATAAAGGAATACTGACTGCTCTGTGAAGAATTTGCTGCAAATGTGATGCTTTTAAAAGATGTTTACTATTTGAAACTCTTGACTTAAAATATTACCCTTGTTTGAACTACAACTGTCTAATTAGTACTACGATACCCAGTTTACAGATGAAGTGTTAGTAACGCACCTGAAATCACAGTGGTAGAAAGGGCCATTTGAATGGGATAGATCTGACTTCAAAATGAGGGTCTGAATTATATTGCACAAAATCACTCTTCTAAAAAATGAGAACGCAGAAAAGAAGCAAGGTTTTGAAAGCTGCAACTGGGATTGAAAAGTTGAACTGGTGTAAAAGCCAGAGTACGATCGCTGTGGTCTGAACATTCACATGTGGAAGCCTAGTCCCGAGTGTGAGACTATCTGTAGGTGTTTCCTCTGGGAGATGATTAGCTCATGTGGTGAGCCTTCATAAATGGGATCAGTGTCCTTCTAGAAGAGGCCCGGAGAGCTCTTCTGCTCTTCCCACCATGTGAAATACGAAAGAAGGAACCAGACATCAAATCTGTAAGGACCTTCATCTTGCTTTTTCCCAGAGCCATGAGAGATAAATATTGGTTTTTTATTTTCCTCCTAGTCCATGGTGTTTTGTTACAGCCGCCCAGACTAACACAATGACGTAAATGACAGATGGACTTTGCCGATTTCTCCCTGGGTAGCCTATCTCCTAAACCTTAGCATATGTGCCTGTGGACCATCAGCTGTACAGATGCAAGCGTGGTTCTCAGCGAGGCTGTGGCAGGGTCCCAGCTGTAGAGCATTTCAGATCCCACCTCCTTCCTGAAGCCCCCGGGCCCCTTCAGCAGCCACAGTTGATTCAGCTGGCTCGGTGACTTGGCCACCTAGCTGCATGGCAATTTTTTTCATTTGAGAATTGTACTGGGCATTTCAATGTCTGTGTTGTTTAAATGCCAGTGTGCTTCTGTCTCCTCTTCAGCCGGGTGGTCAGCACGGTAAGGGCAGAGACCAGAGCTTTCTGCAGACTGTTTGACGAGTGCCTTGCATGGAATCAGTGCCCCTTCTTCTCCGACGGTTGTGTGATGCTGCAGTTCTTCCAGGGCAGTGTGCCGTCTGAACTGAGAACATTCTAAGACGTCCTAGATTTAGAAGGAGGCTCTCAGGAGCCACAGCCGGCTCAGTGGTGTTTTGCTGTCTTTCCTTCTTTGGGGATTCTGTAAGTGGGGACCCGAGGCTCTTCTGCACAAATGTAGCCTTTTTCTTTCCTTCCGTTCACTGCAGCTCAGACCGGTGTGCTCACTACTTCTGCATCTTCCCAAACTCTCTGGTGTTCTCTCTCTCTCTCTCTCTCTCTCTCTCTCTCTCTCTCTCTCTCTCTCTCTCTCTCTCTGTCTCTCTCTGTCTCTGTCTCTCTCTCTCTCTCTCTCTCTCTCTCTCTCTCTCTCTCTCTCATTCAGTTGAGGTCCACAAGCCTTGCTTTTCTTCTGCTTATTAAGCTCCTAAAGAGTAATAAAGAAACAGAGTCATCTGGGAGTAAGGAGTGAGAGTTGGGTAAACATCAGATCTCTTGGGAAGTTAGAGAGCATCTCTGGGCTTCCGTTTTTCTGAGCTGATAGGATAAAGAGACTCACACCTGTCTTATAAAGATGCACATGCAGACAACACATTGGTTAACAAAACATCCATACTAGCCTTGTTCTACAGCAATGGTAAGTCTATTTGTTTTCTCTTCCTTTCTCCCCCTTGCTTTCCCCTCCTTTCTTCCCCTTGATCTCAGTTTCTCTACACAAGCCTTGCTGAGAAATTCCAGCCATTTAAACTTCACGTCCCTAAAAAGAATCTCACCTCTGTGTCAGCTTTGCAGTCCTGAGAACTGATTGAGGTCCTGGTCCTCTTTTCCCCATGAGCAATCAGTCCATGCTTCCGGAACACCTGTTACCTTTCTCATCTTCTCAAATCTCAAAACACACCCTTGCTATGAATAGTACCAGATGTTCAGGAACAGAATGTTCACCACCAGTGTGTGGCTCCCACGCCCTTGACATAGGCTTGGCATCTGTAGCCCACGAGGGACTCCTCTCATCTTTGGTCTCTCTTAGCTAGCATGTCTTATTCACTACTCTGAATTAAGCTTCCTAAAATCATGTAGCCCTTTCTTTTCCATAGTCTTAAACAGTTCTCTGTTGCCTAGAGCTAAGGCCCTAGCAACGTATCACAGTCTCAATTCTCAGGCCCTGGCCTTCTTTCTAGTCTTATTCTTCACTATCTGGTCACTCATTTTCCTGTGTTTATCTTTAATTCCTGATGTTTCCTCCTCACACCTGCAACCTCTCCTGTGAACTTATACCCATCTTGAAAGACACTTGGTGAAGTGGTTAATGCTGGCTCCTTGTCCCTACTGTTCCTCATCTCGGGTTCCTCCCTGACATTTCCACTCAGGTCCTTCTAAGATCCCACTCCAGCCCTTTCTTCCACAGTCTACAGCACGTAAGAGGCCAGCACTTCCCAAACTAGTTGATCATGAAACACTTCTAAAATTATACTGTACGGAGCTGGAGAGGCAGCTTGGTTGGTAAAATGCCTGCCATGGCAAGCATGACGACCTGAGTTCATATCCCCAGCGTGCATGTTAAAATGGGGCTTGGCAGAGCCCATCCGTAACTGAAATACTAGAGGACAGAGATAGGTGGGTTTCTCAAGATCAGCCAACCTAACTAAATCAGTGACAGACTCTCAGAAAAATGAAATGGAGAGTGATCAGTTAAGACACCTGACATCAGCCTCTGGTCTACATACACACACATACACACACACACACACACACACACACACAGACACACACACATGCATACACAAAATAAATGTATTGTAAAATACAGTATACAGACAACATAGAATGTATTGGCAAGTCAATGCCTCTTTGCAAGAGCATCAAGAATTCAGTCCACGTATTTTTATAAATTTAGAAATGATTTTGTTGGCCTAGATTCACATATCAGGTACATTTTACCACATTTCTTCCTCTATGTTGCTTTCATTAAAGCATAACATAAAGTTTCATTTGTCATAAATATAAAATAGCAAGGAGAAAGCAGAACACAGACTTTGTGGTTTGTGTTAGAAAACAAAACATCTTTTCTTTGAGGTTTTTTGATTTACGTACCACTTAATAGCCGTAAACCGGGGCCTCTTATTAAAACTTCCATTTGCATCTAGAGAGCCACAGAGAGTCAGCTTGTGCACTCTTTGTACTATATTTGCATTAAGAGATGAATAACGTCACAAATATATCCCGAGTTTACCAGCCACAGAGCATCAGTCCCTACAGATGTGATATAGAGAAGGTGGTAGATAATCTATCCCTCCTGCTCATTTATGCATCTAGTGGTCTCCATGACAGCTCCTGCCCTTCCCAGCATGCCATGGAGTCCAAACGGGTACATGCAGTGTAATAATAACTATGCACAAATGTGTACAGTGTAATAGCAATGACTATCTACAGTGTCAGTATTTTCTTACATAAACTGCAGCATGGACTGGTAATACTGATAGGGCTGTGTTATCGCTGGAAATACAGCTCAGAGACAGATCATTAGCTTAGCCTGCATAAGGCCTTCTGTTGTATCCTTATACCAAAAATGTCTAACTTTTTTTCCCAGTTTCCCTCATTTTTGGTACCAAAACATCTAGGATGTTCAGTAGGGGGTCAAGCTGAGGGACCCAGTGGAAATGTACAAAGCCACATGTTGGTGTCACGTCTTGTCAGTTTTGGTCTTTACCTGATTGTGTGCTTTATATCTGTCTGCCTTGAGGCTTAAACATAGTCTAAGTTACTCTCTGGCCTGTAGAGGATCTGTGTTTCTATTCGTGGTCTGATTGCCTTCTACTCTAGTGGGGAAATAAAGTGGCTCCTGATAATTATCTGCCTGTCATTCTATGACTAATACCATTTGTCCCTCGGTGATGAGGACAGGTACTGTTGCTATTAATGTAGTCTGGCAAAGCTGACTTTCCAACTAACTTAGTTCCTCTTCTTTCTCATTGCTGGCTTGGTGCTCCGGCAGTTTCAAAGAAAGCATGGAGAAGTCATCTTACTCCGACTGGTTGATAAACAACAGCATCGCTGAGCTGGTGGCTTCGACAGGCCTTCCCGTGAATGTCAGCGATGCCTATCAGGACCCGCGCTTTGATGCTGAGGTAAGAGGAGCCCTCTATTTGAGGTTCTGTTGTCACACCGTGTTGATGATTTTTCTGGTTGAGGTGGAGAAGGGATGTCATGCAGAGCCACAATAACCAAGATAACTGACATTTCTGCACACTCTATGATCTGGTTCCCAGTGTTGCCTGCTGTAGACTGACTACTGCGTGGATCTGCCCAGACTTGTGGAGAGATGGCCATCCTCAGTCTGATACTCCTTCATAACTGGGCAGACTTTATATTAAACTGTGAAATAATAGTAAAAATGCATATATGACATGCTCTCTGGCCAACAGATGCTAGAATCACCATCATATTTTAAAAATTGGCCATTATAGAAACAGAAAATGAGTTGTTATTGTTTAATGTAAATTATATAGGAACATTATACTGACATGAAGCATGTATAAAACAGTTTTAAAGTTTATATTCTAGGGTGGTATAGAAATATCATGTGGGTGTACTCACATAAGCTTATAAAATGCCTCTGGATTGGTAAATGCAGATGATACGTATAGATGTATATATATGAAAGGGATACATTCAAAGCTTTCCATTGAAGACTGACAGGTTTAATTCTGAAAGAGTGCTGGACTTTTTGAAGAAAGGTGAGGAGATAGGTGTTGTGGGGAAAGCTGAGTGAGCATGGGGAGTTGGGGGAACTAGGATTAGTTTAATGTGGCAGAGTGCCACAGTAGATGATGCAGGAGAGATAGCTATTTTAAACCAATTTGAGGTTTACCTACACAATGGGAATTAGTAGTTGAGTTTCAAGTGCAGGAGATGTGGGACTTGTATCCTTAAATTTTAATCTAATTAACTTACTTGTGTTTCTGGGATAAGATCTTGGTGTTTAGCAGTTCTCTGCCTCCACCTCTGGAGTACTGGGGTGATACACACGAGCCACCCCAAGTTGTATTTTAAAATGATCCCACTGGCTGTTGAGTAGAGGGTAGATTCCTAGCAACAGGGGGACATGTAATCCCTGATCTGTCAAAAACTAGGGGGTTATTACAGCCATTTCATAGACATTGAGCGCGGATCTATACTTAGAAGTTGTGCGAGGATGCAACCCTACTGTCTCTCAGATGCCGCAGCCCATCATGTCCACAGCTGTTATGGGAACCCAGAGATGTCACGGATGCAAGAATCTTAATCTGATTAATAACTGTCATCAGATCATCCTTGTGTATATCTGCAGGGAGATAGTAAATCCCTTAAAATCCCCCTCTTTGTAGCTCTTGGACCATTCCTCTCCCAGGTTCCATCCCCCATACATTTCCTTTTCCTCCTGGCTTTGATGATCCCACCTTGGAAACTCTTTGATGAACTCCCAGTCTGGGTTGGAGACTATTAGCTGTTCTAGTGGTGACCACCTTCCAGCTCTCTGCCGACCCGAGACACCATGTTTGAACTTGGGAAAGCACAGAGCCCCAAGTGTCTTCGCTTCTCTTATGAGGAGGGGTACCCCAGCCCCTGGGTTCTGTGATGTCGGAGTGAAAATGGCAGGATGCCAGTATGTGCGTACTGCAGCACTGTGCTTGGAGCAGAGATTGCTGGGTAGAAGTCCCGTCTCTTCCTGCGTCTCTCTTCTTGAGCTGAGAAAGAAAGAGCACTAAAGGAAGATTTATGTGCATACATTTTAATGAAGAAAAGCTCTCAGTGTTCTATGATTGTCACTGATAATAAATGAACAGCCAAAGGAGTTTGGTTATGCAGAAAAATCATAATTGCCAGTTGTCACAAAGTCAACACGTTTAATTGGCTGTGGGAGAGATAAGTGTTCCCTGACCTAGATCGTAGCACTAGGTTGGGTGTGAATTGCTACCTTCTGCTCTTAGCTTTGGACCATTGAGAAGGTAAATTCTGGAAGAAAAAAGAAAAGCAAACCGTTGCCTTCCCCTAAGTTCATAGACTACCTGTAAAGGCATAAGAGAACATATGCCTACCCCCAGACTTAGAAAAGGTCATTACTTTAGAATCTTTGTATTGATTTTCCCTGATCCCATCTCCTTACTCACCACCCCCGTGGGTAACCAGTATCCAGAACCTGAATTTGGCATTGCTTTGCTGTCCTGTATGGGTTTGTTCCGCACATTTAAAACTCTACCCACTATGTTTTGTATTTTTATCTCTCTGAACTTCAAATTGGCTAATACTGTGTGTATTTGCCTGTGACCTTTTGTCCTCAGCATTATGTGGCTGATGCTGCAATATGAGCGTTGTCTGACAGAGTGAGCTTGTTTTGTTTATCCAACAGGTTTCTGAGAGACCTTTGAGTTCATGTTTTGCTGATATATCAGTAATATTGAATGAGGGAAAAAGAAAGAAAGAAAAAGGAGGACAAGGCTGCTCCCAGGATCGGAGGAGGAGAAGGCTACTGTAGACATAAGGGAAAGCCCAGGAAAGGGCAGAGACAGAGCTATCTGGGAGAGTCCAGTGAGCATGGCCAGACTGAGGCAGGCCATGTGAGGAGAGACGGGGATGGAGAGCGAAAGAGGAGCTACGAACCCAAAGGAGCAGCCTGGGCCAAGAGAGCGAAAGGGGGAAAACGGGCCGGCATAGCCAAAATGGCTGGGTTATATGGGGAGGAACAGCTGGGCAAGGGCGTGCCAGCCAGGAGGATGCTGTGACAGGTAGGGACTGAGGGATGCTGGGAGAACCTGGCAGCCAGGTTAGCTTTGATATGCTAATAAGCGCCCCAGTTAGTCATTTGTCCCGGGTTTGAGACATATCTGTATGACTTTTCTTTTAAATGAAAAAAAAAAAAGTTTTTAGATTTACTTGTTTAATGTATATGAGTGTTTTGTTTGTATGTATGTGTGAGAAAGGGGGGGGGGGAGAACCTTGTACATACCCGATACCTGTGGAGGTCAGAGAAGATATAGGATCCCCTGGAACTAGTGTTATTGATTCTTTCAATAAGAAATAATTCACTCTATCAAACTTCGCCTTGCTTATCAAGTATAAAAGTAAGCTGGCTCTCTAATTTCTGTGTCATTCCTACTATGTGATGATTTCCAGGAGGCTCTTAGGAACTCAGCCCAAACATAGACAAGAAGAGAATGGTCCTTATTTTCAAATTTCGGTTTTTCCTTACGGTGGAAGAAGCTACAGAGGATGGCTTTGGGGTGACAAGGCAAACCTCACTCCAGGTGCCCTCAGGTCCCTGCTGATAGGGCTGTGGGGCAAGAAGTCTCAGCTGGGCATTCCCTTTGTAATCCTCTTAAATAGTTAATGGAGTTTCCTCCTTGTGGAGAAGTGGCAGGTGAGCCACAGTGATTAGCTGCCGGTATGCCTAGAGTCTTGGTGCCAGAATATTGCAGATAATCCACAGATATTGATAACGGAACTATTTATTTAGAAATTATATTGGGGAAAACAATTCACTAAACAGGATATGCAAAATCGTTGCAGAGTCCTGGAAGGCTAATGTCCTGTCTCACACTGCTCCTGCACCCTGAGTTAGTCCGCATTATTCAAGCCCATGAGGGAGAGAAGAACTAACCCTGAGGCCATGCCCTAGAGGCTGGTACCTCAAGGTCATAGGTGGAACAGTCAAGGTCATAGGTGAAACAGTAAAGGTCATGGGTGGAACAGGTCCCCACTACACCACCAGTGCTGCCTGTTGGTCTTGAAAGCATGCATATGTTTAAGGTCGAATTTATTGGAAGCTGTGACAGAATTTGATATAAAATAGTTATGAAGCCCCCCAAAAAATGAGTTTTAAATTTGCTATTTATGGTGATCACTATTTCTTTTGTCTGTTTCAAGACTCTGATCTTAGAAAAATACCTGAAAAAATGTTAATATACATGACTTTATTTATTTATAGTAGTATAAAAACACTCATGTTGATAGGCTTTGGGAGTAGGTTTTATATTTTATTAGCCATTATATATCTTCTCTTAGGGGAAGGCAGTGTCCATGTTTGCTTCTAAAGATGTTGACAGGGATGCTGTTATGGGTAGCCCACCAGGGATGACCACTCAGACACAGTTTATAGACAATTGAAAATCTTTATTCCAGCTGGCTGGGACTACACTCAATTATTTAGGGACCCAAGTGTGGTCTCCAATCTCCAGAGCACAGGGTTTCTGAGGGCAGAAACCATGCCCTGACATTTTTCTCATCAGCTTCAGGAAAGTTTCACAGAAGCAAGCAAGTAGTTTAACAGAAGTCAAGATAAGCAGTTAGCTGAAGGGGGTTTCACACCAACAGGCAGTTCAGCAGAAGCTAAGATACTTAGTCAGCTAAGACATCTTGATCTTTGGTTTCTAGAATTCTAGTTTTTCGTGGAATTCTCCATCAAGATTAAATTCTAGTTAAACTTGACGTGGCCTCAGCAAGAACCATCTTGCCCTGTCACAATGCTACATATGCTGATTTTCTGCTGCTACATAGCAATGAACTCCCACTCTCCATCATGCAGCTCCTGGTGGTCTGGGAATGGCATCTCTAGGCCCTCTGCTCAGGGTCTCCCAAGGCTGAAGTCAAGGTGCTAGCCAGATAGCATTGGCATTAGTATGCTGACCAGATTGTTGGCAGAATGGAGTTCCTTGCCTGGTAGAGTAAATCTCTATTCACTTACTGGTCAGTGGTCAAGGATGTGCACAGGCTCTGAGGCGTTGCCCTTAGGTCTTGAAGGTGGGGTGGCCCTCTCAGATCACTCCCCAAAGGAAGAGCTCATTCCAAACAGCTGAAACACAAGCTAATATAATGGCAAGAGGGACTTCATGTAACCTCAGGATGATTATCCCACTGGCTTTGCCAAGGAAGCAACTGCCATCTATTCAGGACCCTCTCCTCATTCAAGGGGGAAGAGGTAACAAGATGGGTACAAAGCTGGGGGAGAAGGTGGTATCGGGAAGGTGTTTTAAAGGCCATACAGAATGAATCCACACAAAATTCCCATCCCATAAAGCAACTTGTATGTCCTGGTAAGAAAAAAATATCCACAAGAAATGAATGCAAGGCACAAAGAAGTTCTTATAGCACAATGTGTTGTGTGTGTGTGTGTGTTGTGTGTGTGTGTGTGTGTGTGTATCTAGAAATTGTTTTCTAATAAATACCTCAGATGTAACATGTACAAAACAGCTTATAATCTTCTTCCCCCATATCTGTGTCTCTCTCTGTTTCTCTATTTCTATTAAGGTAATTCAGTTCTTCCTGATGCTTATGTGAGGGATTTCACAGGCATGATGCTGCCTTTCGCTCCTGTTGTACAACTGATTCATAAAGAGGTCCAACTAGTCCTGTCTATCAAATTGACTCAGAAATGACCACCTCTCACCACTCAGCTATAATGACGGTTCAAGCTGCCATTATCTGCAGGCGAGTTTGTAGCCGTGGCCTGCTGAGCTGGGTCTCCCTCCGTCTTCCCTCTAAACTCTGTACTTCAGTCTCCTCACAGTAGTCAGCCGCTTTTACATTGTGACTCATACCATAGCTTTTCAAAGCCTCCTTATTCTGTGAAAGAAAAAGCCAAATGCCATTCAATCAGAGGTCTGTAATGCCCTGCATGATCTGGTGTACCACTGTCTACCCCTAGTCCTGACAAATGCTCTTCTAGCTACACTGGTGGCCTTGTTCCTAGAGCATGCCACTCACATATCCACCTTACAGCCTTTACACTGCTGTTTCCTCAGATGGCACTTCTAATATCATAACAAGGGCCCTTGTTCCTCGTACCTTGTTATATTTTCCAAATAATCTTAGGACTTTTTAGTACGTACTTTGCTTTTGCACTTTTTATCTTTATGGTGTTCACTTTTCCTGGGGAGACATGCACAGGTATCTATTTACCCCATACAGAGCGCCAATCACAGACCAAAGACATGATTCTAACCAAGTCTAGCTGGGTGAAAGGGTGAGTTTATTCTAAGTTACTTATAGGAACACGGGCAATAGATGGGCAGCTACCACTGAAGAAGAGTGTCCCCTCACTCCAGCTTATATACCCTCGTGGACAGAAGGGCCCTCAAGTATCTTGTGGGTCATCATATGGGTCACCTTATAAGTTATTCATGAGCCCCTCCTAACTGCTGCGATTTCAAGATGGAGAAACTATGGCATGCCCAGAGGCCAGCATTCCCTCAGCAATGTCCTGTCACTAGAATGTAAGCTCTATGAAGGTGAGAAAGCTTTTCAGTTTTGCTCAATGATGTACCCATAACTAGAACAGTGCTTAGTGCTTTATGGACATTGTTGTTGGTGTTGTCCAGTACCATGTGGCATTTATGAGTCTATTACATGCTGACGTGTGAACAGTGATATGTTTTCAAGAAAAGGTAAGGACAGTAGGATTCCAAACTGTTAACCACCATCACCTCCAGAGATGATAAATTAGAGCTTTTGGGTTTATTGCTTTCACATTATCACATATTTGTATCATTTTCATGATCATGCAAAATTATAAAGTTTTTTTTAAGGTTTAGAATCTTTATGATTTAAATGACTTAAATTTTACCAAGGTATTGAGAACCTTCTGAAAATTATAAAAAAAAATTCAAGGATTTTAAAATGTGAGTAGAAGTAAATGAACTTATTTAGATGGTTTGTTTTTCCTTGTTTCTTCTGCTATGGAGTGTTCTGGAGTTGGATTCTGAGATCTTCGTTTAATACTGTCCTAACAGCATATGCAGAAACTGTCTTGATGATCTGACTCACAATTTTAGCTTTACTTTTGCTGGGCATAGTGCTTCTGAATTCAACTCTTCTGATTGGCTGCCCTCTAGAACATCATCTGTGATGCCTTTTGTCCTTTTCACCCTAGATTAAAAAAAGACACTGACATAAAGATACCAACAGAACACCAGTCATTATTTAATCTAATGTTTCATATTTTACTGCTTATTTTAGTATTTTCTTCCAATTGAAGAGTTACAGGAAGAGTTTCCAGAGCTATCCAATCTAGAGTTTGTTTTCTGCCAACAGTAAGAATGAGTGATAGGCCCAACATTTAAATAGGAAGGGCTCTTTAAGTAATGGGAAGAGCAGAAAATAACTAGAAACTAAGGTGGGCTTTATGCAAGAATTGGCTTGGCAGTCTCTGCGTTTATAAATCCAGGGGTGGCAGGAATCCCACCATCACTCAGATGCCCTCTGCCATGATAGACACTGAGTTACAGAATTAATACTAAGACTTGTGACCCTGTTCTGACCCTAAGCCTCCCCCTTCCATCCCATGCAGTTTTTCTCTGTGAAGTCCTGATTTTTAAAAGCCTGATATAGACAACTCAAAAGTACTTGCCCTTGTAATGTAGCACTTAAGGATAATGGGGCCCCAGACTCCGAGGTCCTCTGCCTGAGCATTAGAGCCCATTTCGGCTGTCAGAGCATCACAGAGAGCACTTCTGAGTACCAGCCTGGCAGGACGACACATTCTCTATTCTCTGGAACACCTTCTGCTCCATCAGTTATGCTTCTGGTAAAAATGAAAATGCAAAGCTGCAACCGTCAAGGAATGAACTCTGTGGATCTGCATGCATGCCCGCGCTTCTGGCTCTCCTCTGCCAGCCGCCCACACCACAAGCTATTTCAGATCTTTTCTCAAAAGTGGGATTTGGTAGGGAAGATTGGACAGTGGACCCGGGAATTCCTGATAATAAGGAGGAGGCGTGGGGAGTCTAGGAGAACATGAGTTACTAAGACAGCAAGATATAAAATGGTAGGAGTGAGTAGTGAAGACAAGCAGGAGCCCCTGGTTCACAGAATCAGACGGGCTCCCTCGGCCTCAGGTCAGAGCACAAAGAACGGGATTTTTATAGTCTCTCGTTTTCTTTGTTTGTTTGATCAGTTGATTGAGTTTTTGCTTTGTTTTGTTAAGAACTTAAGGAATCATTTGTTTGTAGGTGATGATGTAGAAGATATTAGAATTAATTTTATATTCAGGGTGGAAAAAAAAAGTCTCTCCCCTCATTTCAAGGACGTGACCACCTGAGCACCGGCTCCCTCCTCAATTGAGTCTTAGCACTTAGTATTTAGTACTAGAGCCAGAAGGGCTCACCAGTACATGAATCTGAGAATAATGTTGAGGAGGAAAAGGAAACATGTTGCGGATTAAGGTGTAGCAACACACCATTACCAATTCCTTTTACACTTCCTCTGTCTGCGTTAAGAAGGTTGGAAAATACGACAGGTCTGTTTTGAAGGATCCAGGAGCTAAACCATCAACAATATTTAATTGGGTCTGTTAGCTGGAAAAGTCCCATTAGGACAGGTGTAGGCAAATCTCTAAGTAGGTAGATTTTTAATTGGCTAGTGTTGGGCCCCCGATAGAGTTTATTTATTCGAACTATAACCTGTTAGGAAGGCTGCTTCATTTCACATAGCCTAATTCGAGGGACTCTAATGGTGTGAATTTTATATCAGTATAGTTAGGTAGAAGCCCATGGAACAAGAAGGCAGAGATATTTTCACGGGCACTTCTTTTGGTGTTAATACTATCTGCATTGTAAAAATGTTCTACATTCATTAAAACATTCACGCATATATTCTCATAAAACAAGTTGTAAACAAGAAAAAGCACAAAGAAACAGATAATCAATTGTTATGTCAAAAATCTGAATATGTTCAGTCAGGTTCTCTAGAGCAGTACTTCTCAACCTTCCTAATGCTGCGACCCTTCAATACTATGATGACCCCCCAACCATAAAATTATGTCATTACTACTTCATAACTGTAATTTTGCTTACTGTTATGAATCATAATGAAATATCTGATATGCAGGATATCTGATATGCCACCCCCAAAGGGGTCATGGCCCACAGATTGAGAACCGTACTGCTCTAGAGAAACAGAAACAAGGAGATGAATATATAGGACATATACTTTCATTCCTTTATAATATATATAATTTATTAAGTGAGCTTTAAAACAATGATAGCCAAATTATACCTGAGATGGGCTGCCTCAAGGATCAGAGTAGTCCCAGAATAGCTGTCTCTCTCTGGAGGTACCCGTAGTTACTCAATCCACAAGGCAGGATACCTCAGTATTCCCAGTCTGGCCCTGGAAACCTGGAAAATTTCTGGGGAGTCTATGCTCGTATTCCACTATGAAAACTTGGAAATGCTGATTCTGCTCTAAGTGAGGGAATCAGCAACAGCTGGGTTAAATCAGCTCAGGGGCAAGAGGGAGGCTAAGCCAGCAAAAAGCAAGATAAGCTTCCTTATGAAATACTATTTTTTAATCTGAGCTTCTACCTGAAGGTGCCACCCACAATTGGGACAAATCAAATCAAGACAGTTCTTCAGGTGAGTCTCCCTATTCATGTGCTTCTAATTTGTGTCAAGTTGGCTTTAATAGCAAGTTTCCATTTTGGTATGCAGGAGACAGAGATGATAACATTGAGGCATGGGGAGTTTGGGGTGACTTGCTTGGAGTCATTCAGTCAACATCTGTTTTTTGTTTGTCTCATTTGCTGATATAATCTGGAGATTTGTTGTCAGATATCAGTTAAGAGCTTCCCATTATGAAGACAAAATACACAAGACAACTTAATCGGAGATGAGTTTTATTATAGTTTACACTTTCAATCCATGATTGCTTGGTCCCATTGTTTGGGCCTGTGTGGTAGTAGCATGTGATAGAGAAGGTTGGTTCACTTCATGGTAGCCATCATAGAGACAGGAAGGGCTGGAATCCCAGTATCTCTTTGAATGCCATACCTTCCAAAGACCTAACCTCCTCCCACTGAACACCATCTTCAAAGGTCCCAACATCTGTCAATAAGTAAGAGGCTATACCTTCAGCCTTTGGGAATCATTTCAGATTTAAGCTATAACACAAATGGTTAGGAATTATTCTTTCTTCTATGCTGCGTTATTCTTTTCTCCTGACTTGCAATGCACTGTTTGACAGTCCTGTGCATCTGTAAGTAAGTGTCACTTTCCTGCTCCTTCAGCTCCCACAGAGGATGGAATGGGTTCTTAGGCCTTCCTGTCCCATATGTTCCATCAACTAACCTAGACTAGGATATCTTTCCATGTTTTACTACTAATATTTTACTACTAACAGCAGTGAGAGAAATGTCTTAATGATCTTAAATCAGAAACTTCACTCTCTTCATACTCTGATACCCATCCTCCTTTCTTGGCCGTCCTTCTCTCTCTCCTTGTAGGAATCATCAAAAATGATAATCATCATCACCACCACCACCGCACGCACGCACGCACGCACGCACTCACGCACGCATTCACCAGTCTCTTAGCTGGGGAGAACCTCTTTCCTCAGCCACTGTGAGAGAAATTTAAAGACCCAACCTTCTCTGTTGTCTCATGGCTCCTCCAGTGTTCAGCAGATTAAAGACTCCAGGTCTACACAATACAGCTTTCTCGTCTGACCTTCTTTTGCTACACTTGACTTTTATTCCAGATCCCACCCCTTCATCCCTGCACCATCTCTACCTTTAATTAACCTACTTGCTGCTAAACTGAACAAGCCTCTTTCAGTTCTTCTCGTACTTGATCACTCTATGCTTTTAACACCATTGCTCCCATATTTGTTCTGTTTTTTCCTCATGTGCAAGTAATTTATAGTCCCTATCTAAAATTTAAGAACTAGAATCAGTCATTTTTAAACTCCCAGAGGTAAGCAATTCAGAGAGAACCATTGTGATTATAGCTTTTGAAGGATTTGTCAATGCATACACATGTTTGCACATCCATCAATACCTGCACAATTATCACCTAATATAGGAAATTGTTTCCATGTCCAGATATATTCTATAGCATGACTTTAAGCAGATACATAACATTCCGTTATATGGACGTGCTATGATTTAATTAACTGACTTCTGAATACTCATGCCATTTTGATATATCATTGTGATAAATAAAGCTGTGGCTCATACTCTTACATGGAAGTTTTTGTGCATAGTTTTGACAGTTACCATAAGACACATGGCATTATGCGTGCAATCAATAAGTCAGAGGTTATTGATACTCTTTTATGCTCCAGATACACATTAATGAATCAATTTCTAGACAGACTGTGGCAATGCACTTTCTTTTAGAAAGATCGTAGGCTCGGGAGTCCTGCCCTGTCCCTCTCCCTTTGAACCAGACGCAGCAAGGCCTCCCAGCTTCACTCCTTCAAGTCTTCATTATTTAGGTTTTTGGACCGGTTCTGCCTTGATGATTTTATCCTGTGCTCTTTTGTCATCCCAGTTCCAGGGTCAACTTGAACACCCATCATTTCCCTCAGATTTTCCCAGGTTCCCCACTGCCACCTTTACTCAAGCCAGACACCTCCATGTTCTCATCCTCATGGATGGGAGAGCTCATATACCCAGAATAAAGAAATGTTTGTGGTGAGTACGCTGCTTTAAAAGCGATAGGGTACAGACAAATTCCTTTTTCTGGCAAGCAGCCTAGGTAAGGTTTGTTTTTCTCACCCCTGGACTCCAGAGCTCTCCAGTCTCACTCAATGTTCCTTCTCTATTGCACTCTGTGATGTGAGACATCCCTCAGCTACCTGGGATTTATGGGAGAGATTAGATAAGGGTTTCAGTTGTCCCAGAACGGGGGAGACAAGCATACCTAATGTTCTGTACTGGTTCAGACTACCATTGTCTGTCCGGTGCTGGGTGACCCTTCCTTGTCCAAACAAAGTGGGCCCAGCCATTCTAGAGTAGCTGGGGCTACTAGCCCATAGGTTATTCCCAGGAAGCCTCCCTCAGCCTGACTGCCTCTTCTTCCTGCTTGCTGACATTGTCTTAATTCTGATGCTATCCTTAGGGAGAGAGCCATTCTGTTCTTTCAAAAGATAACTGTGATGGATGTGTTTGTTATTGTCTGGCCTCCTGTGAACCAGGCTCTTCCATCCAAGGTAGTTAATCTTTCTAAGCCTTATCTGATCAGGGCAGATGATAAAAGAACCTACCTCATTGGGTTATTTTAAAAGTATATAAAATAATTCACGGGAAGGTGCTGAAGGGAGTGTGGACACACAGTGAACAGCCAATAAATGTTATCTTTATCGCCATCCTCCAAGATTTGTTTTTAAAGGATCTAAAGCCATTCCTGATTTCTCTGTAGTCTTTTTGGAGCTTTTTCAAATACTGTGCTCTGAACATTGTCTACTTGGACATATATCCCATCTTTATTTCTGTCTTTAGTAGACTGAGTTCTTCAAGGATAATGATTGAGTTCATTTTTATATCCCCAATACTCTGCAATGTACATAGGAGGCATTAATAAATATCTGTGGGAAGGTACACTGGATGAATGATTTATGCTTATATTTTTGTTTTAGTCTGTTTATTTTGCATCTGGAATACTTTTTTAAATTTTTAAATAATTTAAGCAATTTTTAAGATTGTAATATAATTGTACTATTCCCCCTTCCCGCCCCCCAAACTTCCCATATATACCCACTGTGTAAACTAAAGGTTTTGGCACCAGATGTATAAACTGACAACATGACTGCTCCATGGTATGGTTAAGAGAAGTTTTTATTGTAGATGTGAGGGAGAGCACAGCTAGAGGCATCTGGAAGACTCAGAGCAAGGAGAGAAAGCAGACTGAACAAGGCCAGCAGACTGGACTGGGCCAGGAGAGGAGAAAGAGAGAGTGGGAGAGTGAGAGAGGAAGACAGAGAGAGAAGAGGACCGAGAGAGGGGAACCAAAAGGAAGCAGCGCAGCAGAAATAGCAGGGTTATAAGGAGAATGAGAAACTGGGCCCTGGGAAGTCCGGGAGCTGGAGAAGTGTAGGGTAAGGGGTGGGGAGAGAAGGGCCAGGATGCCAGCACAGACTCTGAAAGGTGTGACAGGTACGTGTGATACTGAGGGAGCCTCAAGGCCAGCATGCACTTGGGTATGCTAGTAGGCACCACAGGTAGCCTTTTGTCCCTTCTGCCAGTGGTAGGGAAATGGCTCCGGTGGGTAGAGGGGAACTGGTTTTGTAAGTTCCTGAGGAGTGCTGGCCTTTGTCTAAGCAGCAGAATTTGGACCTGACATCACCCTTCAAATTCATGGCCTCTTTTTCTTTAATTATTGTTGTTGTTGGTAGTGGTGGTGGTGGTGGTGGTGTGTGTATATTTCTAAATACTAAATACTAAGTACACCCTGCTCAGTCTGTATAGTGTGACTTGTATGTGTGTTTTCAGGGCTGACTCCCTGGTAATAGATAATCAATTGTTCTGCCTGTCCCTCTCCACTCTCAACATTCCTTAGTGGTCTACAGTTGTTTGTCTAGGGTTGAGGCCCCCTAAGCTTACCCTTCCACATTAGCACGTCTATTGGTATTGTCCTTGTTCAGATCATGTTTAGGCTAGGATTCTTTTTTTTTTTTTTTTGGTTTTTCGAGACAGGGTTTCTCTGTGTAGCTTTGCGCCTTTCCTGGGACTCACTTGGTAGCCCAGGCTGGCCTCGAACTCACAGAGATCCGCCTGGCTCTGCCTCCCGAGTGCTGGGATTAAAGGCGTGCGCCGCCACCACCGCCCGGCTCTAGGCTAGGATTCTTAAAAGCCTATCTGTGTTCTGTATTAAACTAAGGAGAGCATCACATGGCCTAACATCATATGATTAAAAGGTAAAAGAAGTGAGGACTAAGATGGCACAATGGTGTGGCTATGAACTCCCAAATAATATACAAATGACATATTAAAATTAATAATTGATATAGGAAGATTGATGGATACAAGTTTGTTATGTAAAATACAATTCTATTTTGATATACTGTTAAACTCACCGGCCAAAAATAAGACCACTACCACAGTTTAAAGCCCAATTTGAAGCAAGCTTTAATTAAAGACTGGCCAGGTGTATGGGCTCTGGGCAGGTCCATACCCGGGTTCCTGGGAAATGGCCCAGAATCACAGTTTGCAGCAGCTTAAGAAAGAAAACTCATAATTCATTGCATTTCCCATCAGGTCTAATCAGGGGCAAGCATACATCCTGATATACCTCTAGCCTACATCCAATCAGGGGCAAACGTACATCCTGAAGTATTCCTGCCTGTGAACCTCCCACCCACATATGATCAAGCACATCTGGTGCAGATGGGTCAAACTAACCTGTTTAGGGGAGTGAAAACATGTGACTTGTTATCTCCCATGAACAGTAGCCTCCAGCATTTCAGGAACTATCTGTCCTCGGGCAAGGGGCTTGTCGATCAGAGGCATTTTTGTTTCATGATCTCTTAAGCATAGCAATTAAAACTTAAAATGTAACTTTGGCTCTCACAGTACCAATGACAGCTGGGTCCCTGTATTTGTGGGCTCTGTGTCTGTGAATTTAAACAGTTCCAGATTGAAAATATCAAAACATTGCATCTTGAGCTAAGGGTGGTAGAACATCCCAGCACCCAGAAGGCTAGAACAGCAGGACCTCAAGATTGAAACCAGCCTGGGCCATATAGTAAGATCCTGCTAAAAAAACAATAACAGAATCAAAATGCATCTGTACTGAACATAAACAGATTTTTTTCACACCATTATAAACAGTTCCTCCCGAGCCGGGCATGGTGGCGAACGCCTTTAATCCCAGCACTTGGGAGGCAGAGGCAGGCGGATCTCTGTGAGTTCGAGGCAAGCCTGGACTACCAAGTGAGCTCCAGGAAAGGCGCAAAGCTACACAGAGAAACCCTGTCTCGAAAAAACCAAAATAAATAAATAAATAAATAAAATAAACAGTTCCTCCCTATAGCAGCCATTCACATAATATTGCATTGCATTAGGTATGGTAAGTAACCGAGAGATGAGATTGTGTATCCAGGAAGATGTGTATACATTGTATGCAGATATAGTACCATATTATGTAAGAGATTTGAATATTCATACATTTTTATTTCCCTGAAGACCCTGGAAATAATCCCCCATAGATGCCAAAAGAAAACTATGAAGTATTAGAAAGTAAAATAACAGCACCATTTATAATAACATGAACTTTTGAAATGCCAAGGCATGATTGTAACGAATTATGTGTAAGACTTCTACATATAAAACTTTGCTGAAAGAAATTTGAAAAGCTCTAAGTAAATTGAAGAATGTTTACTGATCAAAAGGGTCAACTCTGGGGAGCCGGAGACACGGCTTAGCAATAAAGACTCTGTAGAAAACTGGAGTTCGGTTCCTAGCACTTACATCAGATGGCTCATAACGGCCTACAAATGCAGCATTAGGAGATTGCACGCCCTCTCTTGGCCTCTGTGGGCACCTGCACTCACATATGGACATAGGCTCATAGACAGACCAACGGACACAAATATAAACACAATTAAAAATAATATGAGCCTTTTTTTAAAGGTCTCAACTCAATCAAGACAAGTTTTCTCCAAGGTAGCTGATCATTCAGAACCTCCCCCCAAATATCAGCAGTGTGCTCAGCACAAATATAATTCATTAATCCTGAAATTTGTATGGAACTTTTAGATACTGAAGAAATGTAAAATTAAGAGTTCACACTGCCCAGTAAGGTATGGTGACTTACTTGAGGCAGAAGGGTTGAAAGAGTGATCTAGATCAACAGAGAGAGAGTGGAGAGTCCAGAAGCAGACCCAAGCGAACACAGACACTTGGTTAATGAAAATGAGGGTACCGCAGACTGAAGGAGAGATTTGCCCCCTCAAAATGGCGATTTCTCATTTTAAAGTTTCAACCCATGGTTCACATTCCACGCAAAAATTAGACTCTAAGTTAAAGTGAAAGCAACAGAGTCTATGAAGAAAATAGGAGACAGTCTCCATGAGCAAGGAGTGGGAAAAGATTTCTCCAACAAGATACTAAAGTGTCTTAACCGTAAATTAAAACCTGCAATATTGGGCAATATTGTATTATGGACATCTAACTCAAAAGCATAGAAGGAGGAAACTTTTATAATCTATATATCTGACAGAGAGACGCTTATCCATCCTGTAGAATAAGCTTTATTATTATTATTATTTGATTTTTTAAAAGTCAGCCAGCCTAGTAGGAAAAACACCTCTCAAGAGATATTTTATGAAAGAGAAAATGGCTGTAGACAACGTAAGAAAGCCACATAACTTCACTGTCCATCAGTAGGGACCCCAGGTGATGTGTAGTCTGAATGGGTATGCTTTTGAAAACACAAAGGCATTGATAATTATGCTAGAAAAACAGACAAGCCATGGTAAATGGTTCTGGTTATCTGAGATGGTCAGTGTTTTCACCACCAGAATCAACCACATAGCTCCTGGAATTGTTAAAGCTAGAACAAAACAAGGCAAACAAAACCCAGACAGTATTGAGTGGTGACTGTGTAAAGCAGCTGAACGTTCACACACTCACTCGTTAGTTGGTTTAAAAAAAAAAAAAAAACAACCCACTTTGGGAGGCCTTTTGGATGTATCTACTGATTTTGACATGCCTGTAATCCAGCGATTTTATTATAGTTACGGACACAATGAATTCATTCACGTGTGTGACACATGTACAAGAATATTCCTAGGTAAATTTCTTGTGATTAAGCTGGTAAGAGCCGGGCGGTGGTGGCGCACGCCTTTAATCCCAGCACTCGGGAGGCAGAGGCAGGCGGATCTCTGTGAGTTCGAGGCCAGCCTGGGCTACCAAGTGAGTTCCAGGAAAGGCGCAAAGCTACACAGAGAAACCCTGTCTCGAAAAACCAAAAAAAAAAAAAAAGAAAAAAAAAAAAAGAAGGCTAAGGGGAGAAGACCATGAGTTCAAGGCTAGGCTGGAAGCAGTGTCAGATCCTGTCTCAAAAAAATGTTAGAGTACAGTATGCAGAAATGACTTTTCAACAGGTGGTTGATATTCAATGACAATTAACTTCTTTTTTCCATCCTAGGCCGACCAGATATCTGGCTTTCATATAAGATCTGTTCTCTGTGTCCCTATTTGGAACAGCAACCACCAAATAATTGGTAAGATATCACCCACACGGTTCTAACTTCTTTGTGAAACAATAGACACTGTTCTTTAACACAGAAAACAGGTCCATATCTTTTTATGTGTTCCCCACTGTGTGTGTGTGTTGCCTTTGACCTCTGGCTAGCCTGGAGCTCATAACAATCCTCCTTCCTCTGCCTCCTCAGAACTTACCAAGCTGTGTCTCCATGCTTTTCCACAATTCCATAAGCATAGATTACTAACGAGTGGGCATCAGTTAGAACAGGAACCAATATGTATTAAGCTCAAAGCACTAGTCAATTCTGAGGTTGGGAGGGGTCTTAGAAGCCTGCCAATTGAGCTTTGTTATTTTAAATTGCAGACATTGAAGAATAGAGATGGAAGTAGGGAGAGACAGAGGGGGCGGGGAGAGAGACTGAAACAGTCACAAAGACACAGATAGTAAAGGGATCAAGATTAAACTCGAGGAGTCCTAACTTTCCCATGATGTCTATGTCCATGCCTGAGCTTTCACACATAGTGTGGGTGAAAAGGTGCTGGACACATCTGGACATGTATCATTGCTGGCATGTCTCTGAATAGACAGTTTCCCCACAAAAAGGAAACTGTAGGCAAAGGTGGCTTCCAACGTTTTTCTCCCTACATGCCATTTCCTTTTTCCTCAAAAAACAGTCGGAGCTTGGCATAGTGGCACATACGTGAAATCCAACACTTTAGGGATAGAGGCAGGAAGAATTCAAGGTCATCCTCAGCTACCCAGTGAGTTCAAGGCCATCCTGGGACTATCGGAGACCCTGCCTCAAAAAACCAAAACCCAAACCAACAAAACTAAACAACTCAGTCAGGAAAATAGCAGAGTCGATGCAGAAGCCCAGGCGAAGAAAGAGTTCATGGTTAAGCTTATGCAATCATAAAGGAGAAAGGCTTACTTAAAACTATGAAAACACAATGAAATGTGACTTTCTTTTCTCCTAAGAGACATAAGGTGATGGATATATTTGGTGCATAATATATAATCTTGCTTCTCTCTACTACACCCTAAGATTACTGGCTAAGCTCAAAGCTATTACTACGTAGCCAATGACTTAGCGCCCTGTGAGTGTCATCAAGTACTGATTTTTTAAATTATTTAATTTATTTATTTATTTATTTATTTATTTATTTATTTATTTAGAGACAGAGCCTTATGTGTCCCTGACTAGGACAAAATCTATATGTAGCTAAGAATGACCTGTAACTTTTGGTTCTAGGCTTTGCATTGTGAGTGCTGAAATTACAGGTGTGCATCACCACACCCAATGTCTGTGGCACTTCTTGCTCACTAGGCAAACACTGGACAACTGAGTTACCCCTGCAGTCCACATCCTACATTCCTAAAGGATTTCCTCCCATTGGACTGCTTAACTTGCACAAATGCATGTTAGTATGTTAGTATGTTATTAAGCATAAAGATTATTCTAGGCTCTTAGAATCTGAGCCTGACTACAAAGGAGAATTAACTTATATCACATATAAAGTTTTAAATATATCTATATTTAAAAGAGAAAAAAATGTCCTTAGGAAACAATTGTATATTGATTGAATGCAACCTCACGTACAGTCCTACATTTCAATCCTAATGATAAACATCTGCTATTACTTCAAAGTTCAGGCTGTGGTTTTCCTGATATATGATAAAAACTTTTCATTTAGTTATATGTTATGGAGAATTCGGTGAGTTAGCTCACCAGTGGGAAATTAGACACTTTTAAAAATACAGGCTTACTTTAGAATCATAGCTATTATTTTCTTTTTTGATTTTTCAAGACAGGGTTTCTCTGTGTGATAACCTTGGTCTTCCTGGAACTCTCTTTGTAGGCCGGGCTGTCCTCAGACTCACAAAGATCCGCCTGCCTCTGCCTCCTGAGTGCTGGGATTAAAGGTGTGAGCCCCACCACCCGGTGAATTATAGCTATTTTTATTTGCTTATTTCTACTAAGTGGGGATACAGGCTAGTGGCTTTCAGGATTGAGTTGTTCAGTTGGACAGTTGTATTTTGGAAGTCAAATATCAACACATCTGGTGTAATGCTGGGAATGTATTTGAAAAGAGAAAGCCCCCATAAACTGAGTCCATTAGAGGTGTGTGAGCCATTGATAGCAGGTAACAGAACTAATTTTGCTTTGATCTATATGTGTCCCATAATATGATGTTGTATGTCTTGAGTGTGCATAATGAAAATTTAAAACTTATTTCACATCTTTATAATCTTCTGAGATGATTTGCATTTTAATTCTGTTTATATAGATGAGGAATTTCATCACTAAAACAGTTCATGTGCTCATGGTCACACAGCTGACATTGGGAACTAAAATTTGAACTAAGGTGATCTAAATCCAGAGCCTATGTTCTTAATCACTATGCTACACTGCCCCTCCCAAACACCAACATGTGTATGTGTGTGTGGGGGGGTGTAGAATTATGTATTATATAGACAGAAAAATAGATTCAGTGATAGATGTAAAACTGTGTGCATATATTCGAATACACTTGCCAACTCTATCACACCTCCAGGGTGTAGGCGTTGAAAATGAGTGTGTGAAGCTATTCACAGAATTAGCTACAGCATACTCTGTCACAGTGACGTGACCACTGTCCCCACCTTCCCTCACCAGGGGTCGCACAAGTGCTGAACAGACTGGACGGGAAACCTTTCGATGACGCAGACCAGCGGCTTTTTGAGGTGAGCAATCAACTTGTAAGCCAAGAGCCAGAAGTGAGTTGCCAACAGTTTTCTTGCCCACATTTGTTAGGACAAACATTAATCATTTTAATATAGTTAAATGGCAATGGCATGCCAGAAAAGAGGAAGATTTGAAGACTATATAAATGCACAGGCAAGATTCGATTGTGTTTTCACTCATCGAATTTATCTGTAGCCTTTGATCCTTCTATCTTAGTCCTATGGCAGAACTGAATTACCTCCATTTCTGTCTGATATTACCATCCTTGTCTTGTTTGAACATGTGCAGTCATGAGATCCCTAGCCAGCCCTGCCAGGTATATGTCCCCCGTGTCCCTTTAGTTCACAAGGCTCTGTTCCCTTGTGTCTCCAGCAGAAGAGGTTAGCTTTGATGTGCTTTCTCATGGTCTGTACCAGAATCTACCCACCAAAAAAGTATATCGTTATTCTTTATAATCGCATCTTTTTTTCAGTAACTGTTTCCAAGTAAGTCTCGTTGTCCTTAGCTCTTACCTCATGGCTTCTCTTCCTTAGTTTCTTGGCCAAAACATTTTATAGCCTTGCTATTGAAAGGGGTTGCTTCTGGTTAAATCAAATAGAATAATTAAAATCAGTCTACTGCCCAAATAAATTAAGACCACATTTAAACACATTGTATGCTTTCAAATGTGTGAAGTTATTTCTTCACAGTATCATTAAAGTAATGATTTTTTCCTCATGTGCAATGTGAGCTGTAAAGTTCTTACATGACAATAGTAATTAAGAATTTTAATGCACTTTTCCCTGAGGCCCACCTCTGAGCACAATAAAATTATATTTTCCGAACTGTCTCTGGTGACCTCCTGCTTTCATATTAGATTTTGGCTGTGAGTTATTCCGGTTTCTAATTAACAGACTTTCTGTGTCCTAGGCTTTTGTCATCTTCTGTGGCCTTGGTATCAACAACACAATTATGTACGATCAAGTAAAGAAGTCCTGGGCCAAGCAGTCTGTGGCTCTTGATGTAAGTACAGTATTATGTCAGCGAGCTCTGCTAAGAGGCCTTGAGTTTATGAAGTGAAAATTTCTCCTATTCATGGGTCTTAATCTTTAACTCTTAAAGACTCTCCTCACTGGGTCTTAATTCTTTTATGGTCTTGGATTCAATTGGGTACCAAGTGGAGACCCTCTCTTGGAAACTACACAGTGCAGCCTGTAGTATCAGGGAGTTTTTTGATTCCTAGGAGCCTATACATACACATCCTACCATTAGATATAGACTTTTATACTTGATTTATTAGAGAAATGTAAGTCAAAATAATTTGTCACTGTTATAATCCCAGCACTTTGGAGGCAGAGGCAAGAGGATGAGTTGGAGGGCAGCCTGGGCTACATAGCCAGACCCTGTCTCCAACGAACAAGCAAAATCAATTGTTGGAACTTAAAATAGATTATGAACTTGAATATATGTGTCTGTGTATGTGCATGTGAGTGTGTGTGTGTATGTGTGTTTCTGCCAATAAACAACCTTTCTTATCACACAAGGGAAATCTGACACTGAAGACATGTAACCCAGGTCTGCTCCTTCCATACATTCATGTATAACGCACACTTCCTAATAAGAAATGCATTCTGATCCTTGCATGTCTACCCAGACCCATGAAGTTCTAGAGAACAATTCTCCTCTCCTGTGAATCCTGGAGGCTTATTTTGACACAAGACCTATTTTTTCCCAGCATCTTCTCTATAGATGGTACCAAAGATTTTGTTTTTATCTAAGAAAAACTTAGGAAATAGGGGAGATAGAATATCAGTGCCAAAATATCAGTGATATAACAGAACGATAGAATTAATGTTCACTCTTCAAAATGTTCTCGATACCAAGCTAGGAGCTGAGAGAAAGAAAAAAAACAGAGGACATTTGTGGTGCTTGCATACTTAAAAGATACAAAATTATTGCTATCTAATTGGTCTGCATTTCCTCTTCCCATTTAGAACATGAATTCTGGAATCACAGAGTTTCATGATTGATTTTTAGTGCCTGGCAGGATCCTTAGCACAAAGGAAAGATTTGGGGAAATAGTTCTTAGGTGAAGGGATGGGGAGGGGAAGATGGTGGACAGAAAACGATGAGGTTAGGTGTTTGGGATAGTTCTCCTGAGAAAGAATTCCTTTGTTCCTATGAAACATGTTGATAGTAAGAGGAAAGACAGTACCTTTAACCAATAGGTGAACTGAACACGTATAACCAATGTGTAGGAATCAGTACTAAACTAGACATGGTGGCCCACGTCTTTAATCCCAGCCAGTACTCAGGAGGCAGGGGCAGGAGGATTTCTGTGAAACTGAGGCCAGTCTGATCTATGTGGTGAATTCCAAGCCATTCAAGGATACATGGTGAGATTATGTTCCGGAAAGGAAGGAAGGAAGGAAGGATGGAAGGAAGGAAGGAAGGAAGGAAGGAAGGAAGGAAGGAAGGAAGGAAGGAAGGAAGGAAGGAAGGAAGGAAGGAAGGACTACTAGTGAGCTAAGGAGATGGTTTCAGTGGATAATGCACTAACCATGTAAGCGTGAGGACCAGAGTGTGGAGCCCAGACCCCACAGCTGGGTGGGTTGGCAGTTGCCCATATTCTACCTCTCAAGAAGCATAGATGGGGTCTCCCTTGGGCAACACTGCTGACTAGCCCAGTTGGAACTGGTGAGCACTGGATTCAGTAGCATTGGACCTCCATGTGCATACCAGTATACACACACACACACACACACACACACACACACACACACAACATGCATGCACAGCACACACACTAACACACAAAATCACTGCTAGAGCAGGAAGGTCTGTGTGCCAACTGTTTTCCTGTTGTGACTCAGGTGTGAGAATTAAGTGAGATAATACCTGTGGAGGTTTTAATGAGCCGTCAGTAAGGTCGCACAACAGTAATCACCGTGCTCGTACATGCATTGCTGTTTAGTCCTGAGACACAGTTGGGAGAAGGAACGTAGAGCATGGATATGAAACAGCACACGCTGAGGGTGCTTCCTTAACTCTCTTCAAACTCGGTCTGCAGTCACCACACCCATTGTTTTTCACTGTTTGCCGCCATCTAAAAACAAACAAGCCAGCCCAGCAAAGAACATTCCATATGTCTAGTCCCAACCAGACCTCCTCATGCTGTGGCGTCATCAACGCAGAGAAAAAACATCCATGCACCCCTGCGTTCTCACTCTGCACCTCCTCACGCATCTTCATCCCGTTAAGTGACTAGAATGACTGGGTGGCAGCGTGAAGGGCCAGTTGTCCCCAGATGAGAGAGTCTCATAGCCATAACCCCCCTCTGGCTTCCAGGCTAGTCCCTAGCTACAATCTCCGAATGTGAAGGCTTATTTGTGTTCCTAGCAAACATGCTGGTGCTCCTCAGTTACCTTCTGTCCTTACACACAAATTATGACTACCAACTACCAACATTTCTGGCTCACCTTAACTCTCTTCAAACTCGGTCTGCAGTCACCACACCCATTGTTTTTCACCGTTGGCCGCCATCTAAAAACAAACAAGCCAGCCCAGCAAAGAACATTCCATATGTCTAGTCCCAACCAGACCTCCTCATGCTGCGGCGTCATCAACGCAGAGAAAAAACACCATATGAATTATACAAATTCATATATATGTGTGTGTTTATATATTTAAATATATATATACACGTATACGTGTGTATATATATATATATTTTTTTTTTTCCATTTTTCAAGACAGGGTTTCTCTGTGTAGCTTTGCGCCTTTCCTGAATCTTGCTCTGTAGATCAGGCTGGCCTTGAACTCACAGAGATCTGCCTGCCTCTGTCTCCGAGTGCTGGGATTAAAGGCGTGCGCCACCAACACCCGGCAAATATATTTCTTTATATATTATTTTGCTCCACTAATCTGGAAGAAAATCCTCCAGACTTCATTGCTTTAAGGATACTTTGATGTCTGTACTAGTATCTCCTGCAGAAGGAGGCTGTGGCCTCAGCCACGCCGAAAGCAGGATAGGTGGAGACAGCCATGTTTGCACATGTCTGGTTCTAATTTGGATTGAGTCCTGACTCCATAGCTGTTGACCTCAGACATTCCATATAAGTTCTTCGTTAATTCATATGGCGAATGAGCATGAGAAAGTATCTTAACAGTTAAGTAAAATTACATACGGACAGTGTAATTGCATGTAATTGGTCCTCTCTATCCATTGGCTCTGCATCTGTGGATTCACCCATGAGTGAGAAAGATCTTAAAAAATTATAACTGCGGTAAACACATACAAACTTCTCCCCCTTGCCATTCTGTCCTCAATAACATAGAACCGCAACGGTCTACTAGCTTTTACATTGTGCCACTTAGGGTAACAATGTGGAGATGACTCACCTGTGTGAGGGCACATAGCTTATACACAAGTTCTGGGCCATTATAGAGAAGGTACTAGAGGATCTGGTCTGAGGGAGGGGGCTGTGGAAGGGAGCTGGCCTTGACAGAAGTTAGCTGTTTGTACTGACCAGTGCATTACTGTCTTCAATCTCCGTTGAATTCTGTCTGCTCACCCTCAGACTATTGTAAGGCTGTGCTGGCTGCGGGCCATAACTCCTTGCCTGTTTGATCAGGCAGATCACTTCCTGCTTCAAGTTTGAGTTCTAAATA
The DNA here is from genome assembly GCF_004664715.2 of Peromyscus leucopus. Taxonomy (NCBI): domain Eukaryota; kingdom Metazoa; phylum Chordata; class Mammalia; order Rodentia; family Cricetidae; genus Peromyscus; species Peromyscus leucopus. The sequence continues at coordinate 53,124,903 of NC_051066.1, read as the reverse complement.
GATTGGCCTTTCCTTCATTCTTTGACTCAGGCTCTGAAAGTTCCCTTACTGCGCACCTGGTACCATGGCGGTGCATCCTAGCACCACCAGGGGGCAGCTGTCCCAGGGCACTTCCGCTTCATCTAGGCATGCCCAGTGACTGCCACTGTGTCACCATGCAGAAAGGTATGACCTGGAAACGACAACCTCATATCCAAGGGCGAAACAACCAGAGAAAGACTTGGCATAGAAGGGAGTCTCTTCCCATTGCCACATGCTGGTAACTTCAGCTCATTTTAGTCACAGTCCACCAAACGTGAAAGATAGAATGTAAATACATAATATCTCCTGCTTTTCTGGCCTTTAAAAATAGAGTGACGAATATAGTACCTAGATTTTGTTTAACAATTGAATTATCAATCCAATTATTTCAGTGACTGCGTTTCTGAATTTCTCATAATTTAGTTACAAAATTCTATTGTTAAAAATCCTTTTACCTAAACATGTAATATTAATGCTGCACAGCTCTCAGATGCTCTTAAAGCAGAAATGATGGAACAAAAAAAGAAATTTACAGTCATTTTAACAAATTGAATTTTATGATCTTGATTTCCACTCTGTGCAAGCAGCCGAAAGTTTCTTTAGGCTGCTATTTTCCCAGAGTGGGGTCCTGAGAACAAAGAGGAGACTTTACCTAAAGGTTAGGATGCAGAGAAAGTACAATAGGAACGTAGACGCGGGATATCAAGTCCTCATTTGGAACATCAAGAATTGTTCTTTGGGGTGTCCTTCATGGTTATTGCAAATGAAGCCTTACCTAATGCTGATGAGAATATTTCCAGGAAGTATAGTCTGGGTGTTAAGGGATGCCTCCTACAGTTTTATGATCAGAGCAAGGAGAGGGATGAGGGGTCAGAGTGAGAACAAGGCGCATGCAATCAGGCGCCAGGCGCCTTTTATTTTCCCTCCCCAAAGCCTCTCCCATCCATTTCCTCTTTTCCAATTTTCACAGCAACCCTCCTACTTAAGGGCCTCATTACCCCTTGGCTGGGCAATTGCCAGCCCCTTCTACTGGTTCCTCCTAAAACATAGTTTAGATTGCATCCCTCGCCCACTCACAGACCTTAGATTACTCCCCTATTACCTATCAAAATACAATGTCCTGGCCTCTGGGGCCCTTGGAAATCTCACACCAAACTGCTCTCCTACCCTCGGCTCCCATCTCTCCTCTCAGAGAATTTCATGCTACTTACACACTCAAATACTTCATAGTCTACAAATCAGCCACCTGCTTGTCTGCTATCTGATCCTTAATGTCCCCCTCCACTTTCATTATTCTCTGTTCCAATTATGCCTCCTCACTCAGAACTATCCGTTATTTAGAGCTTGATTTAAATGTACTTTTGTCCAGTATTACGTATGTAAATGTTCTTTTGTTCAGTATGATGCCTGTGTATTTTCCCCTATCTGAACATGTATACCCTGAAGTATATGATCATGCGTTATCCCCACACACACACACACACACACACACACACACACACAGAGCGTTTTCTATATAATTGGTACTCAGTAAAAACGTATTGAATAAGTGAATACATTTGTGCTGCCTTCAACTGTGGTCTTCCAGAACAAGGGTCCAAAAGGGGAAAACTCTGACTCTTTAACATTGATGACAATGTTAGGAAAGGGAGTCACTCTTAGTGGAAATCCTGGTGCCCACAGACCAGCAGAGCACCTCCTCTGTGTTCTCCACACCATGAGCAGAGTTGGCTTTGTGGGGAAGGATGTGGGGACCGGTCATGAAGATCTCTTTCCAGACATTGTGTCCCATGGGATTCCTCCTCCCATAAGTGAAGGAGCCAACCCAGCTTCCTGAAGCTAGGGGGAAGAGATGATTCTCCAGGGAGGAATCTCCTAAACTCCGAGGAAAATGTCCTTGGTTGGGTGATTGAAAAAGCTAGGGTGTGATCGGGCACGCTTTCTTCTTTCTCTCACACTTCCCCTTTCTACTGAGCCAGTCTCCACCACCCCCGACAAAGCTCTCAGATGTCACATCTGTATTGGGTATCTGTAAGTTGCCCTCTTCCCTGCAGTTAGAAGCCTGTGGTCAAGAGAGTTCACAGCGAGCTTCTTCACTTTTATTTTCTTCCTTCCTCCCCCCCACAGGTCCAGGGCCAGGGAGAAATAGGGCAGAAATGCAGAGCCTTTGTGACAGCCTCGTCCTCACCTGGCTAGCGGCCCTCTGAGCCAAACACCCGTGTTCTCTCTTCATTGTGAGTTGTTTGCACCAACTCTCAAGGCAGCCCCATGGCCAGTACCCTCCTGCTGATGGTTCCTGTCATTGTAGGTTTGCCCCTCGTGACAGGGCCTGATCTCAAGGGACCCATCCTTCCCTCTCCGAGGCTCAGCTCATTCCTCTAAGAGGGTGTCTGGACCATGGTCATTTTTCATTCCTTTATAATTGTGGCAAGAACAAGTGCAACCTGGAATGTATTGTTCTAGCCATTTGTAAGTGTGCCGTTCAATGGCACACAGAGTGCTTCACGTTGTTGTCCAGGCCTCACCACCATCTGTCTCCCAATCCGAGACTACACCCACCGCACACTAACCCAGTTCCCGGTAGCCCATGGCAGCCACCATTTCCCTCTGCCCGTGACTCTGACCATGCTAGGACGCTCATGCCCATGGTGTCACACGTGTCCCCTTTTGACTAACTTCACTTAATTCGTGACGGATGCTACTCTAGCAGCTGAGGATTCAGCAGTGGAAAGACAAATATTATTTGTTATACGATAGTAGAAGACAAGAGTAGGTAAACAAAATACCAAGAAAAACTCATGATAACGTGCCATACAGGAAACAGCAGGGTGTTTAAGAGAGAGCAGAAAAGGGAGGTCTATCCTGGTACATTCTGAAGAGGACTGTGTTAGCTTCCGCTGTTGTGACAAAATGCCCAAGGAAAACAGTCTAATGGAGAAAAGGTTTGCTGCAGCAGCTCACAATTGGAGACATTCCTCTGGAGAGTCTCTTGGCTCTGTCACCGTACCCCTGGGGCAAGGCAGACTATTGCCGTGAAGGGCCCGTGGTACAGCAAAGCGGCGCTCCTCATGTGAATCCAGGAGCCAAGAAAAAAAGGAAGGAATGGAGTCCCAATGTCCCCTTCAAGAGCATGTCCCCATGACCTACTTCTCCAAATAGATTCCTCTCTCCTAAACCTTCCCCCACCTCCCAATACTGTCACCACTGGAGTGTTTGACCCATAAGCCTTTGGGGGACGGTCCAGCTCCAGACTGTTGCCAGGCTTCCTTGACATGGCCATGGCTTGGCCTCGTTGTCTCTTCTTTTGCTCCTTTTTGTGGGTTCCATCCAAACCCGTTTGTGTGGTCTTTGCTCCCCTTGGGTGTGGCTTTTTCCTCTGGCATCTTACGAAGACTAAGTGTCTTGGTCAGGGTTTCTATTGCTGCAACAAAACACCATGTCCAAAAAGCAAGTCAGGGAGGAAAGGGTTTCTTCGACTTACACTTCCACAGCCCTGTTCATCCCCGGAGGAAGTCCGGACAGGAACTCAAACAGGGCAGGACCCTGGAGGCAGGAGCTGATGCAGAGACCACGGAGGGGTGCTGCTTACTGGCTTGCTTTCCCTAGCTGGCTCAGTCTGCTTTCATACAGACACCAGGACCAGTAGCCCAGAACTGGAACCACCCACAATGGGCTGTGCCCCGCCCCCATCAGTCACTAATTAAGAAAATGCCTTATAGCCAGATCTGATGGAGGCATTTTCTCAATTAAGGTTCTCTCCTTTCAGATAATTCTAAGCTTATGTGTCAAGTAGACATAAGACCAACCAGAACATTAAGCATGAGATTTGGGGAGTGGGGGGTGGGTTATGCCTGAAGTAACGAGGATTAGGGTATGGTCTCATAGGTTCTCAAAACACAAGTCTTTTGTAGGTCCTGGGGCCTCTGCTAGTCCACTGGTGACCTCTGGCTTCCCCTTGGTCATATACATAAAAAAGGAGAGCAAGTTAGCATGCTCAGTTCCCAAGCACCTAGCAAGGAGGGCAGATCCAGTGTGATCCTACCGCACTGGAATGGTATTCTTCCCTCAGCCAGGCCCCACTAAATTCTAGATCACTTATACATACCAGTCTATGCGGCTGGTTTGCCATGGCTCCCCTGGTGCTTGCCCAGGACGTAGCCCACAGGCAGCATGCTGGAAGTATTTGCTGAATGAACCAAGCACAAGAAAGTACAGGCAGCGGCGGCGATAGTTGGTGGTAGCGTTCGCCTTTAATCCCAGCACTCTGGAGGCAGAGGCTGGTGGATCTCTGAGGCCAGCTTGGTCTACAAAGCAAATTCCAGGACAGCCAGGGCATTTACACAGAGAAACCCTGTCTCAAAAAACAAAACCAAAACAACAGCAACCAAAAAGAAAGTACAGGCCAAGATTACAATCATAAAGTACAGCAAGAATCTCCATCCAGCACACACACTATGGGCAGTGCTCATGGGCACTGACTGATGTAACCGTTACTCACAACATCTCCTGTCCCTACCCTCCCTCATTCGGGACTTTACTTTCAGTAATTCCCCCAAGATGGAAGTGAACTCCTCAGCAGGCAGGGGGTGGGGAAAGGATTATTTTTCTGATTAGCGTCGCTGCCAGGACTCTGGAGAGCGCTCTGACAACAGAGAAGGAACAGCGCCCTCGTGGGGCTGCTTGAAGAACAGCTCTTTCCTGTCTTGACTGCAAAGCCAGGAGTCATTTTCCCCAATACCAGTGCATCTTTCTAATCATTGGCAAAAACTCAGATTCTAGACTCAATTTTAGAAAGGGCGTCTATGTTTTCATTTAGGTGTTGTGGAAGCTAGGAGACGTATGTCAACATCCAGCCAGATATTTTTTTTTAAGTAAACTTCATTTTTAGAACATTTTTTCACTTTTCATTGTATTTTGTTCTGTTTTGAAATGAGCCGAATTTTGTACTTATTCGTTTCTTGCATTGGAAGTGCTCTTCGATGACATCGTTGGCCTGAGATTCTCTGCCACAGTCCTTAACCACTCCACAACGACAACCAACCACTTTCCGTGGCCTTCCCCTCTCGGTCAGGTTTACAGAGGTCTACCCATTCCCCTGGTTTCTTGTCATCAACCTTAATCATGTTGATTTGGTGCTCAGCACGAAGTGCCTCCACCAACTTGCCATACATAGGCTCATCACAGCTGGATGCGAGCACACGGAGACAGGACGTGGTGCTTGTCTAAGGCTCTGGCAGCTTCCTGGATGCCACGTGCCGGGGCATCGTGGATGAGGGCGGTCTTCAGCACCTCCTGTAGACCAGTATTGACGTCCATTACACCCCCAGCAGCAATGCCCTCCTCAGCCATGCTGGTGGATTAGATGAGACCGATCGATCATGCACGCACTTCCTTAGGTTTTATTTTAAAGATTGATTTTTAATTATGTGTCCATGTGATGTGCACATGAATACGGGTGACCTTGGAGGCAAAAAAAAAAAAAATGATGTTGGATGGTTGGATGCCCTGGAGCTGGAGTTACAGCTGTTTGTAAGCCACCTAGTGTGGGTGCTAGAAACCAAATTTGGGTCCTCTGGAAGAACAGTCAGTGCTCTTAGCGGAAGCCATCTCTCCAGGTCCCTCCACTTTAAAAAGGTAATTTGTTTTTATTAGTTGTTTGAGGATGGCATGCATATCTGCGATGGGTAGAACAGTTTCACATTTATAGAAAACGTCGAGAGATAATGCAGAGTCCCTGTTTGCCCTGCCCCGGTTCCCCTATGTTTAACATCTTACATTAGCACAAGTGTGTTTGCTGTAATTGGGAACTAGCATTGCTATGCTACTGTTTGCTAGAGCCCTGCTTTATTAGCCTTTTCTTACTCTTTACCAAAACTTTTTCCTGCTCAGGGTCCCATCCAAGATTCCCTGTTGCCTCTAGACATCATGTCTCCCTAGGCTTCTCTTGGCTGTCAGAATTTCATGGGGAGGAGGGGAGTTAGTAATTTTTTTATTTATTTTCTGAGAACTTCACACGTGAGCACTGTATCCACATCACTCTTGCCTCTCTCTCCCTCTTCCCTTTAAACTCCTCTCTTGCCCCCCAATTTATGATCACTTCTCTGTCACACACACACACACACACACACACACACACACACACACACACACACTCACGTCCACTATATAACTGAGTCCATTCAGCTTTGTTCGTACGTACATGTGGCCGTGTTTAGGAGTACTATTTTAGGCAGTTTGTACAATGTCTCTCCTGGGATTCGCTGCTGTTTTCTCAGGTTAGTCAGTGATTCTGGATGCCGGTGAGGAAGGTCACAGATGACGTAGGCTGTTCTCATCACCCCAGGTCAAGGAAGCTGCACCATCAGGATGACTTACCAGTATTTTCGACCTTGATGCCTGGCTGGGGTGGAGTATGTAAGGTTTCCCCACCATCAGGCTGCTCTCATTTCTCCTTTCTTTACTGTACTCTTTGGACAGAACTCTAAGCAAAGCTATCCCTAAGAGTGGTGTTATGTTCTATTTCCTTGACGGAAATTATCTATATGAATTACTTAGTAATGGTTCTGTGTGCTATCTTCCCAATTTTCTATAAATCTCTTCATCTGTTTGTAGCAGGAATTTTAGAGAGTCTTATTAATAAAATCAAACCTGGGGCCAGTTATTGGAGTGAAATGCTGGATGGTCAGAGAGACAGAACAAGCCACAGCTAACCTCACCTGGCCAACTTCTCAGCTGATCTTGTTTCCTCAGACTGGAAGCCTCTGTGTCCTCACATCCAAATGGCTCTCAGCTGAACTGTGCTGCTCAAAACCTAAAAGCTTAACCAGCCAAATGCTTCTAGTTTCTGGTCCTCGTGCCTTATATATCTTTCTGCTTTCTACCACCACTCCCTGGGATTAAAGGCTCGCTTTCTGGGATTAAAGATGTGTGTCACCATGCCTGGCCGTTTCCAATGTGGCCTTGAACTCACAGAGATCCAGAGGGATTTCTACCTCTGGAGTGCTAGGATTAAAGGTGTGAGTGCCACCATTTTCTAGCCTTTGTATCTAGTGGCTGTCTGTTCTCTGACCCCAGATAAGTTCATTAGGGTGCACAATATTTTGGGAAACACAATACCACCACATCTGTTTCTCTTGTTTATTTTATACTTTGGGTTATAATCCATTATTACTTTATTTATCAGATACTGTCTTTTATCAGAGCCTAGTAAAGTAATTTCTCAACAACAAAGGATTTATGGAGCCTGGAAGGTGGTCCAGTCACTAAAGCATTTACACAGAAGTGTGAGAACCTGAGTGTGATTTCTAGAAACCACGTGCAGAGCTGGGTTCAAGTGTGAGCTAGCAATCCCACTCTAGAACGGTGGGAACAGTGGGTCTTGGGACTCACTGTCCAGGCTAATTGGCAAGCCCCGGGTCAATGGGAGACCCTGTCTTAAAAATGTAAGGTAGAGAGTGTCTGAGGAATGACATCCAGGGTTGAACTCTGGCCTTCTCAGGCACTGCACACACATACACATGCACACATGTCCAGACATGTATACACACAGAGAGAGAGAATTTACGGATGTTGCAAATGGATGAGTGCTGCATTTCTAATAATCCTGTCATTATGTATCTCTCAAGCACTTTAATGGGATCCTTGAGATTTGCACGACATAATCATTAATGTCTTGGCCACTGTTCTATTGCTGTGAAGAGACCATGACCAAGGCAATTCTTATAAAAGAAAGCATTTAACTGGGAGCCTGCTTTCAGTTTCAGAAGCTTAGTTCATTATCATCATGGCAGGAAGCATGGCGGCAGGTATGGTAAGCATGGTGTTGGACAAGTAGTCGAGAACCACATCCTGATCTGCAGCAGAGAGGATGAGCCTGAGGTTAGCGTGGGCCGTTGAACCCTCAAAACTCACCCCTGGTGGCCCACTTCCTCCAACAAGGCCACACTTCTTAATCTCTCAAACAGCACCACGCCCTGGTGAGCAGGCACTCAAATGTACGAGCCTGTGGGGGCCGTTCTTATCCACCACAGTAACAAATCACCTACGGTGTGCTCAAAACTTAGCCTTACCAAAGCAAACTGGATACTTGTAAATGGCATGAGACACAGTATGGTGCTTCACATAATTTCAGTCTATGAGAGGACAGAAGCAAGGGAATGTGAGATTGCTGCTCTGTCTGACAAGTTTAGGACCGACATGGGTACTGCATATGGGAGAAGAAGCATCTAATTCAGAAGCATCTAATTCGGAAGCATCTAATTCAGAAGCATCTAATTCGGAAGCATCTAATTCGGAAGCATCTAATTCGGAAGCATCTAATTCGGAGAGCTGTATCATGACAGATTTTCAGAGAAGGGAACTTTCGAGTGACAGGCAGTGAGCTACACAGTTTTGAGAGACAATTCTCTGGAATGCCCCAGGGAGAAGGAGAGTTGCAGGTGAAGTTGGGGGAAGGACTGGTTTGGCAAGCTGCTCAGGGCAACCAGGCATCTTCTGCACACCAGGAGAGAGGCTGGCATGAGGCGCCAAAGGGTGGGTCACGAAAGATGGTTGTGCTACATGAAGGGACTTGAACTTGATTCTAAGAGCAGTCACAAATGATTGAGGAGTCCTACAGAAGGGCAATGTGGTTCTTTTGACATTTTAGAGGGATCGCTCTGCCATCTATAGAGAGATTAATGTTGGTGCTTTTTAAACATAACTGTGTTTCTAACAAAACGTCGACTGTGTTTTCGTTTTATTTCCTGCTGAACAGCATTTGGTGGTTCTCCAAAATCAAATCCATCTTTACAGGATTTGTCACCACTGCTGTGGTCTAACAAATGTGCTTCAGGACCGTGGACCGCGTCCCAAACACAGCAGATGTTTGGAGTAATGAGACACGGTTCCCATGGAAACCTTAGGAAGTAACTGTTACTTGGATACATGTGTTCCAGCGTGTTTGGAATTTTTCTCCTTGGTGGTTTATGTTTCCATGTCTTTGGTTTTGTGGTGTGATGTTTTGAATGCTTATAAAAGTGCTTCATTGATTGGATGTCTCTCTCTGTGCCCAGCACTGTGTGATATGATAAGCCTCAGAGAACCTTTACCAGAACAGCGTGGAGAAGAACCTAAGATTCCTACCTGACAAATGAGCAGACGGAGGTTTGGGAGGTCTAGAGACTTGCCGAGATGGGTTTTATAGATCCAGATTTGAACTCACATCTCTGTTTCAAGGGCCCCGTTGTCCAGCTGGGGTACAGTTGTTTGGGGACTGTCTTCTCAGTTGCAGGGCTGCCTTCACCCCTGGGACCATGACGGCTGTGATGAAAGTGGGATGAGAAGGATCTTTAAGGTCCTTCTTTACACAGGGGGGGTGCACTTCTAGGCAGGAAGACGATAAGGACACGTGACTACAGACACTGGGAAAGGCCCGTTGATTGAAGACCTTAAAGTGAAGGAAACCCCCATGGAAATGAATTCACTTGCTCTTCTTGAGCTGTCTTGAAAACTACCAGCTTATCGGCAAGGGACCATTTTGGCAAGCTGAAAATCATATCAGCTGACCATTTGGCAAGCTGAATGCTTTGGGGTTTACGGTGCAGAATCTGGGACGAAGCCAGGTTCCCCGTGATGTTCCAGCAACTCAACCCTAAAGGAAGTCCTGTCTAAATCTAATTCTTAAATGAGCTCAGTCAGCTTGGAAGTGAAAACAAGCTCCATAGCAGAACTGCCTTGCCTTGCCTTGCCTTGCCTTGCCTTGCAGACTTGCCTTGCCTTGCCTTGCCTTGCAGACTTGCCTTGCAGACTTGCCTTGCCTTGCCTTGCCTTGCCTTGCCTTGCCTTGCTTTTGCTTGCTTGCTTGCTTTTTGCTTGCCTTGCCTTGCCTTGCCTTGCCTTGCCTTGCCTTGCCCTGCCTTGCCTTGCCTTGCAGACTTGCCTTGCCTTGCAGACTTGCCCTGCCATCATTAGTTTGTGAAGCCTGAATTGGCTCATCCAGGTATGAAACTGGCATTGACTTAGGGGACCACGTGAAGAATCTTGGTAGTGTTTCGTACCAGGCAGAAAGGGCCTAGATTGGCACTTTGGCACTGCCCGCCCCCCTCCTTCTAACCCTTCACATCACACTAGGTAGCTCAGAAGTCTGCACTGTGTCGTTTGTACATTTCACACTGTGCATAGCCCTACCAACAGCCTCCACCTAGAGATGCATCCAGAGGAGGCCAGATCTAGGGAATAAACCCATCTAACCCTGTCAGTGATCTGGGGGAATCTGGGGTATCAGGGGGAATTTGAACTTAATCTATGTGAGTTTAGGAACTTGGAGCATAACTTGGATGACATGTGGCCAGAGATCCATGTTCCTAGAGTCTTACACAGCTCAGTGCACTGGTCAGCTAAGCATCACAAAGGCTCCGTGAGGCTACTGCCCTAAGTGTCCCTTTCCCAGCACTCGTCTTCAGTGTGACTTTAAAGGTCATGTCAGATCTTTACAAATGACTTCGTGTAACTAACATGTTAAATCATATATGTATATGCTTGGTATATAGATGCATACATACATATATATATATATACATACATATACATATCACTATGTGTAGGGAGTTTTGTATGTAAGATGTATCCCACATGCTCATATATTAGAAACCCTGGGCCTCAGCTGTCTGGGAGGACATAAAATCTTTAAGAGGTTGGAGCTGTCTGGAACAGGCTAGTCACTGAGGAACAGACTGAGAGGTAAGAACTAGCCCTGGTTCTTAATGGGCTTTTATTAATTATTTCTTCCTGGTCCATAGAGATGTGAGCAAGTCACTTCATACTTCCACTGCCATAGATGCCCCCCCATGCCTCCATGACATTCCCACAACAACAAACTGTATGTCTTAAAACTGTGAGATGAAGCAAGTCCCTTCTTCCTTGAGATGCTTCTCATCAGGCAATTGGTCAGAGTAACAAGAAAGCAATTGGCACACAGGGCGTTATATGAAATAACTAAAAGTAAGATTTAAATGGCTCTCTCTGCTGTCTCCAGGGGCTACCTGTGAGTTTTTGGTCTCATGATCCCTACTAAGTTTTTGAAAGGTCTGAAGTGAGAATGTGGATTTCTTCATTCACTTTGTCCATAAAACTCCTTGATATTTTCTTTAAGCTCTACCCCACTGGGGAGAGGGGAACCCTGGCATTTGACACCCAAGAAGACATAGCATAAGGCATCCTGAAAACGAGGTCAATGAGAGGCCCCCCCCCCCACTGGCTTTTCAACCTGGTGGCCCCTTAGGTCAGATATGCTAATAAGTTCTGTAGCAACCAAGTCCCAGTACATGACCATCACCTCAGGACCACAACTTCTGTTCTTGGAAGGAAAGAGATAGCTGTGGCTCTGGACTTGGAATCAGGGCAATGTCCGTCTCTTTCAGCCCCTCCCCCCTCCCCGAAAGCTACCAAGTGATGAGCAAACATCGGTTCCCAAAGCCTCTACTTTAACAAGTTTGTCCTTTGTGCGGTCTTTAGGAAACAATCGCCCATTAGCCTAGTCTAGGCTGGACCCCATCAGATCCAACCACAAACCTGTGTTCAAACTACACACATGATTAAGTCCATCCCATGCTATGGGATAAAATTTGAGAGTCAAGGTAATCTGAAAGAAAAAAGAAAAGAGATAACATTGACAAACAGCAGACATTTGTCTGGGGTGCGGCAGGATAAGAGAACATATCCTAATTGTCAAGGAGATTATTTCCCCAAAAGAGTCCATCTCCTATGACTCTGTGCAGATAACAGCAGCCCTGACCTGGGTAGAGACGAAGGGGAAACTTTCATCATTTCTTTGTGGAGGAGGGAAATGGCTCCTTAGCTTAGTAAACCAACTGAGGTCAACGAGATGGACCTTACTTAGGAAATTACCCTTGTCAGCAAGAAGAACCTCCACTACTTGTACTAATCAAAAGCCAAATTACAACGATTTTCAAAACCTCTATGCTTCTTCTCCCATCTTCCCTTTCTCTCCCCTCACTGTCTCCGTGTCACCAGCCTCCTCTTCTGTCCTTGAAGAAGCCAGACACATGCCTAGCACAGGGCCTTTGCACTTGCACCCTACACCCTGTCCAGATAGCCACATGTCCTTCCTGCAACATAGGTTTGTAGCGTCAGTGTTCAGAAACAAGTTGATGGACAATTCTGTTTAAATCGGGGCTGGCGAGATGGCTGAGCAGGAAAGGCACTTGCAGCCAAGCCTGACGACCTGAGTTCAATCCTCGGGATCCACAAGGTAGAAGAAGAGAACTAACTCCTCTGAGCTGTCCTATAACCTCCACACAGATGCTGCGGCATGCATGTTTTAGTTAAATGAAAGTTAAAAATAAATTAGAAATAGCCCCTCAAGTCCACCAAGTCTGGCTCTTAGCACATTGAAAATTGCACCTTTAGACTTCCTCTGTGATGTCCTTTCTTCCACTGTGTGATTTTTTTTTTTCATTGTTATAACTAAAGCCTGAGGAAAACAGCTTCAGGGAGATTATTTCTTTTGGCTACTGGTTTCAGTGTGAGAGCGGAGGCAGTTCACATCTTTGAGGAAGCAGAGAGTAACAGACAGAAAGGGGCCATGGATAGCCCCAAGAACCCACCCACCAGTGACCTATTTCTCCCATCTAGGCCCCTACATCTAAAGTTCCCAGCACCTCCCCAAACAGCACTACCAACTGGGAACCAGGACTTCAATACCACAGGCTTTGGGGGAAACACTTCATATTCAAACCATAACGATCAGTGGAGTCCCTCCTTCCCCTTTTACTCTAGAGGAACGTCCCAGCAAGGCCACATAAACACCAGTGTTCCAGGGTGTTCTTCTGTAATCAATGCAAACAATGTGTCTTCTAAAATGGTAAACCACTCCAGTAGCCCTTTTGATTTTGAAAAAAAAAAAAAAAAAAATGGGGAGTTGTAGCTAGTTTTCCTGCCTTGCCCACAGTCAGGACAAATCTTTGTCACCCGCCAGTCCCACAGCCGCTCAGACCCAACCAAGTAAACACAGAGACTTATATTGCATACAAACTGTATGGCCGTGGCAGGTTTCTTGCTAACTCTTCTTATATCTTAAATTAGTTCATTTCTATAAATCTATACCTTGCCACATGACACGTGGCTCTTGGCTTACGGCATTTTACATCTTCCTGCTTGTTCTGGCGGCTGCTGGCAGGCAGTGAGTCCTTCTGCCTTCCTGTTCTTTTATTTCTCCTCTCTGTTAGTCTTGCCTATACTTCCTGCCTAGCCATGGCCAATCAGTGTTTTATTTATTGACCAATCAGAGCAATACATTTGCCATACAGACCATCCCCCAGCACAGCCAAGTGCAGACCGTCTCAGACACCTGCACTCAGGCCCGTGGTCCTAATCATCCTCTATGCGGACCTGCTGGGTAAAGCCACAAGGAACCCAAGAATGGGCTCCCACAGAACATACAGAACATCCCACAGCAGGGAGTGAGATGCATATAAAATATAAATACATATGCAATACTGGGATATTTAGAAATATGGTATTAAATGAAGTCCAACTACTAACAGTTCCAGATATATAAATTTTAGGTTTAGAAAACCTTGGATCATGTTTATGGTTGTTTTAGAAATAGCAATGATCAATCCAATTTTGTTCAATTAGTCCAAAAGAATGCTATGTTCTCTGCTCTTCATAACAAACAAGAGAAACAAGTAATCGAGGAGTTCATTAGAAAAGCATTTGTGAGACATTAATACACTTAATAACTTTCATGATTAAGAAAAACAGCCTCACTTTAAAACAGAATGTAAGAAATACTGCAGCTGTGGGAGCGGAATGCTTATTTTAAAACACATATAAATTATAGTCCAATATGCATATACGGAGAGTCACATTGAATCACGCTAAGAATCAATCACAAAAGTCTCTTTAATTTCAGTGTTAATGGTTGAGATCCTTTGTGACAGACGAGTGGGAACTTAGAAAAATAGAAAAATTGTTACCATGTGAAACTTTTCCCAAAGAAAATGGCTGTCTTTTCCTCCTAATGACATTGAAATGATTGAGATGAATAGGTATTTCCTGACAGTTATGTAACAGAAGCAAGCCAGTCCTTGTCCGTCCCTTACAATATCTTTTTTTCATGGATATTGGAATGTGTTTAATCAATGCAATAATATATAATAATCAAATGCCATATTACGGCATATGTCAAATGTAAACGATATCTAATGTGCAAACACTATAATCTCACTTGGAGATCTTATCTGCTAAACACAATCTTTATAATACAGAAAGGAATTAAGGAATTAATAAAAACATAAAGTAAACCCCCAAATCCATATGGTAGGATTCATGTACTGAGCTCATTTGCTATGGTTTTAGACATAATCCCAACTCACAATTCTAAGTTGCTGTTTGTTTTGACCATCCTTTACAGTTGTTCTCATCAAGTAGTTCTGACCCTCTTCTTTCAAGGGCCCATGGTAGGGTTACTCTGTGATTGGAGTGAAAGGGACCTGTAACTTGCTCTGTGTGGTGGTTTTAATGAGAACGGCTCCCATAGGCTCATATAGTTGAATGCTTACTTACCAGGGAGTGGCACTATTTAAAAGGATCACAAGTGTGGCCTTGTTGGAGGGAGTGTGTCAGTGGGGGTGGGCTTTGAAATCTGAAAAGCCCCTGCTAAGCCCATGTTTCCTGATGCCTATGGATCAGGATGTAGCTCTCAGTCACTGCTCCAGCACCTGCCCGCATGCCATGCTCCCCAACATGATAATAGACTAAACCCCTGAAATTGTAAGCAAGCCCCCAATTAAATGATATTTTATGAGTTGCTGTGTCCATGGTGTCTCTTTACTGTGACTAGGACACTCTGGCTGGTGGAATGTAACTGGAAAGGGACAATATCTCCTCCCTTTTATTCACAAGGAAGCTGGGCCTTGAGTTAAGAAATTAGCCAAGATTATTAGACTAGTGGAGTGAGAATAATGAGCTCAGAGGCCAACCTATTCTGCTTCCCAACATTGGCATCCTAAGTGGTGACAGTTAAGAAAGCAACATTTGCTGACTGGAAGGCAGTGGCCTGCCTTGAGAATTCTCACTGGTAGTTCATTAAAGACTTCTTCTACACAAACAAAATGAAGGGCTACTACTGACCCCACAGACAAGGAGACAATGAACTCATTCCACAAGTCAGTGGTAACTCAAAGATGAAGTCTGGTTTTTCTGCTCGGAGATCTGGTGGATCATTAGCACGACTGCATGGTTTGGAATAGCATATTAATCAGATTGCTTTTGTAAGTCAAAGGGCTTTATAGGGGCATTCATCAGAACAGATTTCTTAGTAGTTTCTTATCTCCATTTTTAATAGAATTAGGAAATGAAAAGAAATCCAGGCACAAAAAGTATAATTATTAAAATAACTAGAGAAACATTTCCTGCCCTCATGAATGAAGCCATTCAGATTATACTGGGGTTTGGGAGAGGATGCAGTCAAACTGTATCTGTCTCCCCGCTGTTCACATCCAACCTGTAGCCTCTGGTAGAGCAAACTCAGGTCATTTTAACGTTGGAATGCATGGGTAAGCTTTAACCAGTGGTTTTCACAGAATTTCCCCCCAAACTAGCAGTATCAGCTTTATCTGGGAACTTGTTAAACATGTAAATTCTCAGGCCCCACTCAGAGTAACTGAACTGGGAACTATCTGTTATATTCTGGAGTTTGCACACCAACTGAATAACGAATGAGTTAAGGTGCACAGGAGGGCTTGCAAGGTATAATAAAGTGAGGGAAACAGAGACCCTGAGATTTCATGGAAAGATTTCAATGGGAAAACCCTTGGCAAGCTGTCTTCGAACAATACAGATTATAAAAGAATAAATACTGACCACATCCATCAGTCAGAGAATGTAGGAAACCATTCTGTATGAGAAATGGAGGGAATTCTGTGATTTTACATTCAAAATGTAAGAGCAGGGAGAAAAGGAAAAAGAGATTACATTGGATAGCAGTCAATATAAAGAGGGGCTGAGTCTATGGATGAATGGCCAGTGAGATGTGATATGGGTGGAGGGTCAGTAAGGTGCCCTGTGGGTGGAAGGATCAGTGAGGTATTCCATGGGTGGAAGGATCAGTGAGGTACCCCATGGATGGAAGGTCAGTGAGATACCCCATGGATGGAAGGTCAGTGAGATACCCCATGGGTGTGTGTGTGGCGGGGGGTCAGTGTTTAGAGAATGGTAGAGCTGATACTTTATTTGCAGCATTTACTTGTTTGTTTTGATGAAACTCCATTGTCTTTCCAGAAAAACAAATGAGAGTGGTGAGGGAAAGGAAGGAGAAGGGACAGAGGAAAGAAAAGGGAGACAGGGAGAGGAAGGAAGGAGGGAGGGGGGAGGGAAGAGGAGAGAGCAAGGGAAGAAACCTTCATATTGTACTGAACCTACAAATGCTTGATGTGAGGGGCTCTGTGGAGAACAAGAGAGGTGCTGAAGTTCACATCCAGTGGGTTGATCATATAGGATAGAATATGAAAGAATTTAAAGCTAAGGTGAGATTTAAACACAGCCAAGATTTGCATAACGGCTTTGCTTCTCCATGGTCTCCAGAAGTTTAAGGCCAACCTCACCTAGATTTTTAAAGATAAAGACACCTGAACACCAAGCTGCATGAAAGGCAGAGGTAGCACATGCCAGGGGAAATTTGATCCTGGTCTACTCTTTAGAGTGCTGTAATCACTCTCCAAAATGATGTGTATCTAAGCATATAAAACTGATTTATTTTGCTCATAATCTTAGGGATCCAGACTTCCAGAGAGCTTGAATGGGTAGATTGCTTCATATCCCTGTAGTACCAGCTTAGGGGCTTGAGCATGATAGGCTGGAGGTTCCATTCCAAGATGGCTTCCTCACTCTCACACTTGTAGGGCTTTGTTTCTTTCCACTTGGTGTCTCAACCTCTAGGTTTCTCCATGTGACTGGAGTTCCTTACAGGGTAAATGGTCGTTCTACACAGTGGTTCATGGCTACAGGAGGGAACATTTCAAGAACCAGGAAATAGAAGCTTCTAGGCTCTTAGGTACTGGGCCCAGAACAACTTTCAGAGCAACACTGTGCATATTACATTATTAGTGAAGCCATCACAAACTTTTCCCTCAATGAAGAAGAAGGAACAGAGACCCTGCCTTTGACTGGTGGCCTTCTTAGTCTGCACACGAAATACTCTGGGTGAAGGTGCAGAGTTTTCTCCAAGTGCACAGGTGCCGATGTTTAGTGACTTCAGGGCAAAGACAAAAAACAGTTAAAGCAGCAACACGTGAGTTTTAGTCCTGTCATTATGCGTGAGCTGATGGGCGCTAAACAGATGTCCATTTTAAGGGCATATTTTAAAACTTAGATTGAGATTTGGAGTGCAGTTTTTAATGTAGGTAATGAAAGATTAAGTTAAATCTTGGATTTGCTTCCAACAACAAGGAGCAATCAAGTAAGTTGAGGCCCCACATGAAATGCGTTCACCGGTGCATTACTTACTTTTCTGTTGCTAGAATAAAATGCCATGACCAAGGCAACTTAAGAAAGAGAACGTGTGTTCTGGCTTACTATTCTAGAAGGATTGGAGTCCATGATGGCAAAGTGGAGGCAGCGTAACAAGCAGCCCGCAGAGTGGCAGGAACAGGAAGCTGAGAGCTCACAGCAGACACGGAGAAGCAGAGACAGTTAACTGGAAATGGCTTGAGGCATTTAATCTCAAAGCCCACCTCCAGGGACATACTTCCTGTAGCAAGGCTGTATCTCCTAAACCTTCCCAAGCAACACCACCAACAGAGAGCCAAGACTCCAAATGCCCAAGACCATGTGGGACAATTCTCATCCAAACCACCTTAGTTATAGAAGGGTACACCATAAATATGTGCTGCTGTGAGCTTTACATGTGACCCTACTCCCTTAGCTAAAAAACAGCTAATCTTAAAGTCATCTAGATAATAGGTAAATAGTTTACTTATTATTCCAGATCCAGTTATTTTTTATTCTACTTTAAGTTCAAAAAGTTCAAGTCCATAGTTTTTTAAAATATGGCATACGCTTTGAAGATGAGGACAACCAATTGTATGGTGGACAGTTATCTGAAGTAGCTCTTAGAATATTTCACCCCATCAGACAACAGGGCTGTTTCTGAAATATTTGACGATAGAAACAGGTCACTCTGAAGGCAGCTGTTCAGTCCTCATGTCTTAATTCCTGTCGTCAACTATTTTTTTTTTTAATCTAGGAGTACAGATCCTCACACAGCTAAATAACATTTCTGTCAGGTCATTCCAAGAAAACTGGCTTCTCCAGGGAGACTGTCACCTTTCTTAGCTCAAGGATTACTGCTGATGGCAAACTTCATTATTTCAGCACTCTTCACTAGAAATTGTTTGGGATTTCGCTTCAAATTGACTTAGGAAAAGTTCAGTGTCTGTTTCATTTCATGTGTCACCAAGGGCCACTTTGCCACCAGAGCCATCAGCCTGTTAGTAAATAGTCATGCAGCCCCTTCCGGAGGGAGACAGCCGCTCTGGATGCTCATGGGGCCTTGGTTCCTCCACTCTGTGAAGTGGTTCTTCACATCTGTGCTTCTGCAGTGGTTTATTTCTCACTTTAGGAGCAAATGGCCGGCCACCCAGTTAACACGGAAAACAACCGGGACAAGAACTCTGCCCTCCGCCAACGTAGGCTCCTGGATCTGCAAGACAAGCGTTTGGCTCAGGTCTTGCCCCACACGCGGCAGAGGGCAAAGCTTGACACTCGAGTCCTGTTTTGAGCTTTCTTCATTGCTCTTCCCCTGAAATGGAGTTAATTGTCCTTTCCTGCTGGGCAAACCGGACACAAAAGCATGCCTGTTTCCTCCTGCCTTCCTCGGGCTTGATACTGGCCTTATCTTGCTTTTTCTGTTTTGCTAGGAACTAGTTCAATCCCAAAGTTAATTAAAGTGGTGGGGTTTCCGCCAAGGGCAATTTATTTGAGAACTCTAAAGAATGCGTAAGTTAGGGCTCATCAACAAAAGTGAGTTCCTGGTTTCAACTTCCAAATACTTTCTAAATTAACAGTGACACAAAAGAGAAATCTATCTGGGATAGAAATTTCCTTGTGAAAGTTTAATGTTGGTTCAAGTGTCCCAGGGATCAGCTGTTTACTTTCCTATGTAAGCTTTATACACATTTTATTTAGCTGTCAGAAAAATTAACTACTGTTTATACTGCGGCCAACCCCTCACAACCTAACAACATTTCTCATAGAGGAAGACAGTGTATCATTTATTATTCCATTTTGCATTTTTTTCTTCCAGACTATTAAGATACATTCAATGAAACATTTTTAACTGATCAAACAAGTATTATTGTTCAAAATGTGTGCTACACCTTGATCTTTGCTATGCAGTAGAAAGCTTGGGGACTCTAGATTATAAAATTAATACAGCATGGAATTATAGAAGAATCCTTTCGGTTATCCAAGAATGCTCAAAAATAATAAAGTGTGTGTTTTTAATGTTTTGTTAAATTCTGCTCTTGACTATAGAAATTGGCTTGATGTTTTGGTCATCAGCTGAGCCATATAATTTTATTCATATATAAAACAGTGATGATTTTCTTCTGAAGACTGACTGCGCTAGAAGTCATCAGGAATGACTTCTGTTCTTTTCCTGCAATTCTGTCACAGATGTTAGGCTAGTGAGGTTACGCCATTCTATTAATTGTTGAAGACTATTGTAATGTAACAAAATACCACAGGCTGGATGGCTTAAATGCCGGAAATGAATTTTTCTGTATTTCTGAGTCTTAAGGTCAAGTCTAGAGACACCAGTGTTTGGTCTCTTGGGCTCATGGGTGGCTCTCTTTTTGTCATTTCCTTACATGGTCACTCCTTGCTCTGTGTGTTATCTGTGTCCTACATCCTAAGGTCCTTTTCTTGTAAGCATACCACTCATAGTGGACTGGGTGCACTCACATGACCTCATTTTACCTTAATCACCCCCTTAAATAGCCTGCCTCCAAATATGGTCACATTCTGAGAGTTAGGAATTCAGTATGTGAGTTTGGCCAAGAGAGATACACAATTCAGCTCATAACAGAAGCATTGTGGGAAATATTCCAGACTCAAAGCATTTGCTAAACACCCAGATTAAACATTCTGAAGGAGAAGTCACTGGGAGATGTGGGGATGCGTGAAAGAAAATGAACGCCTTGGGATTGAGCTTAGCATTGTCTATAGATTTGACTTGGATTGGGGTAGGGATACTGGCCGTTGAGATAAGTGATGGAGAAAGCATACTCAAAACTCAAAAGATACGAATAAGCAGGGAGATGTGGTTTCTTGAAGTGATCAGAGAGGATCTCAATAAAGACATGAGAATCAACCCAATTTCAAAAGGTGATCCCTGCCACGTAATGAGGGCAGAGGGAGCTCCCAGGCCAAGAAGAACTTGGTGTTTTAGAGATCCAAAAGGAGGTGAGTGGGATTGGAGTAGACAGAAGAGGACAAGTAACATTAAGGACAGTTTGAAGGGTACCAATGGCCAAATGGTACAGGACCTACTAGGTCCTTGCACAGGATTGGATTACCCTGTTAACCTAAAACCTGTAAACAATCTGTAGGCAGCACTGGAGGAAATATGACAGATCGGTGGGCATCCGATGGTGGGTTTTCATCTAGGGGACGGGATAATCAGGTTTTGACTTGTGTGAGCTTATTCTAGCTGATGGCTACACTAGACTTAGAGTCATTATCCCAGTGGAGGGCCACGGTGGCCTGAGCTTAAGAAGAGGTGGAGTTAGAGGAGTGGAGGTGTCATATTTTTCTGATGCTTTGGCATGAGGAAAAGAGTCCACAGAAAACAGTCAAAGATAATCCTGAGGTTTCTGGTTTAAATCAGTTGCTGGATAGCGTGCTACTTATGAAGCCAAGAAAGTCTCTGTGAGAAAGATTTGTGTAGAACATTAGTTTCCTTTTGATGCTGTAATGAATTCACTACAACCCAGTGAATTAACATAACACATTTATTGTGTTGTAACTCTGGAGGTCACAAGTCTACAAGAGACCTTACAAGGCTAAAATCGAGAAGTAGGAAGGTCTTTGTTCCACTGGCAATGTTAACAGTCAGTCTGTGTCCCTGACCTTCCTGCCTTGTAGAGCTAGACTCACTGCTATGGCCCTCTCCTAACTTTCATTGACTGGTCCAGTGTCACACCACATCACTCTGACTCTTCCTCCTTCCCTTCTTACACTTGTAAGGACTGTGTGGACACATGGAACCCACCTAATTACTTGTCAATGTTAAATACCTTCTGCGGACACCACTTTTGGCTCTCTACTGTAACATGTTCACAGATAACAGGGGTGTCTGGTGAGATGGATGCAAATGTCTTGTATGTTGGAGCTGTAGAGTGTTATTCTGTCTAGCATGTATGGAAATATATCAACATGTGTGTCTGAGGCATGTTGAGTTGTCAGTGAGTCAACCCAGAGGAACTCATGATGGTGGTCATTGGGAATGAGAGTGAGAAGAGTAAGGACAAATGCACATGGAACTTAGAAGTTGTTGACACAGGCATTCTGTGTAAAGCTATGGGGTGATGTAGCGTGGTCCGCCAAGAGAACAGTCGTGGAAAATGACAGCATGTGGAGTGAAAGAGGAAAGCAAGGAGAAAAACAAGAAAAGGACCATAGAACTAGGATGAAAACCCAAACACTGTGTGACCAGGAAAGCCCAGCGAGGAGCCTTAAAGAAAGAAGGAAGGTGTGACCCTCTGGGTTCAGTTCGGCCACACAAGAGCATCTCAACACCTGTCAGTGGATTTGTCAATGGAAAACTGGACTCTTGCATCAAGGTTTGAGCGTAGTGTGGAGGGCAGTTTTGAACTCATGAAGGTGGAGCAGTGGGCGTGATCCCAGATGATGAGGTTCTTGGTGACAGTAGCAGTATCTGTAGATGCTTTCAAAGAGTAAAGCAGGGCTAGTGAGATGGCCCAGTGCACCAAGGCCCTTGCTACCAAACCGGATTAGCCGAATTCGATACCTATGGTAGTTTGAATGTAACTGGCCTCCATAAGCTCTCAGGGAGTGACACTATCAGGAGGTGTGGCTTTGTCGGAGTGGGTATGGCCTTGTTGGAGGAAATGTGTCACAGTGGGGGTAGGCATTGAGGTTTTCTATGTTCAAGATACTGCCCGGACTTGCTATCACCCCCCTATTCTACCATAAGGGCTTGATGCTGCAGGGTGAGGAGTGAAAATTCCTTCCTGTCCATCTCTATGGTACTGGACCTTTTAGGAGAAAGTGATTGAAAGATTCTTTAACTCACACAGAGTTCCAGCACTCGGGAGGCTGAGGCACAAGTTAGAGGTCAGCCTGGCTATATCATGAATTCCAGGATAGTCTGGAATATAATGTGAGATTCTGTCCCAGAAAAGCAAAACAAACCAAAAGTATTCTGAGCCTGATTCCTCCTCCACCCTCTGGTTCTGAGTCATGTAATAGGAGATAAGATTTAAAGGCCCAAACCAAAAGCTTCTTGATTATATTATTTGTCAAATTAAATAAAATATACAAGGAAAATTTAATAGTCCTGAAAATAAACCCAAATTATTTATCTCCTTCTGCCTTATGCACAAAATTTGATTTATCATAGACATAAACATAAAAACAAGCAAGAAACTTCTGGAAGACAGGAAAACAGAACAAATTTTACACACACACACACACACACACACACACACACACACACACATCAGTAACTTTAGTGGTGAGTAAACGCTTCTTAGAAAAGACACATGAAGCAATAATAATAAAAATGGACAAATATATTAAATCAAAATTTAAAACTCCAGTTCATTAAAAAGAATAACCAGGCATAATGCACGAGCCTCTAAGTCTCAGCTGCTGAGAGTCTGAGGCAGGAGAATATTCAAGGCAACACAGCTAGCCATCCTCTTAAAAACAAGAAAACAGAAGCGTGCTATTACAGGCTGGGAAGCAATGTTTATGAATATGTATGCATATAGATTACAGAACTTGATTCTAAAATCAACAAACCCTATACATCAATTAAAAATATAAAAGAAACTAATTTTAAGTGAGCAGAGAAGCTTAGTCTGTAATAGCCATTTGCTTCACTGATTCAAATAGTTACAATTTAGTATCATTGATAGTTTTTTTTTCTTTTTTAATAATAAAGGAAATGGAAAATTGCTTTAAAGAAAAGTGTAGCATGTCTTAGCCACATGCTAAAAGCCTGGCTGAGCACCATCTAGTGGCAGAACTTCAAATTGAAATTTTTGGCTTTGGTTCTTCAGGTTAACAGCCGATTTTAAAGACAATATACAAAAAAAAAAAAGAACTTGCAAACACCATAAGAAAATCTAAGATAACAACAAACTTACAGTTTACATTAATAAAACAGAACAAAAAGAGCTTTGAATTTTTATTGAAAAACTACTGAATCAATGAAAATCATAATATATGATATTCAGTCAAATATATATAAGTAGACTTTTAACTGACTATTCATATAATCAACATAAGTTAATTTACGCTGGATAATCGGCATATATTATTGCATTCAATTTTCCCAAGAACTCAGTGAAATACAAACCCATCCCAGGTAATATTGTTACAGTTAACATTTGCCATTTTGTGGTTAATAGCTAAAGCTTACAAATGTTATTTCTCTCACAATATAATGTTTTTGTGAGTTCCTTCTGAAGTGAAAGGGGATTGGGAAAGCTAAGGGAAAGAAGTCAGTGAGAAAAGTGTTCACAGTGGGAGACAAAGTATTTACTTCCGGTAAACTGACAGAGAGTTTCACTTAAACATCTTTGTATTCTTCCATCGTGTTCCTTGTTTCCTACACACCCATGAACCCTGCTGCCCTGAAACTAGGCTGCAGGAAGTTGTTACAGACAGTGCATTCTGATTTTTCCTGTTGAAAATCATGGACAATGACCACGGCAGGGGTTTCAGGTGGAGCCTCTGATTTTCCAAAGCAGGCTGCTGTTCAACATTAGGTGTCTCCACGGCATCGTTATCGTGCCACTTTGTAGAGTCGTCCCAAAGAGCAAGTTCACCAGAGCGGGGAAGATGCCCTGACTGCATGGCTGCACAGACTGTGTTCAAACACTGGGGTGCTGCCCCCGCTGCTGTGTGCCTTCCCCTGCCTCAGCGTTTCTCAGAAGTTCTTGGTCAATGACTTGTTAGGTGGGCATGTTGTGACATTGCTATGTCATCTAAAGCAGAGTTCTAAGGCTAACTAGATTTGGAAAATGCTGAATCACAATTCAGAGGCCAGCTGTGATTCTCCAAGGTTGGTAAGTGCAGAAAGATTTAGTAGGTCCTCACATCCCCTGGTGGCTGTGGTCTTGACCTCCATGGTGTTCTTTTGACAGATACTGGTGTACCGTAGTCAGCCTTCCGTCTGCCTCACAGACAATTCATAGCAATCTCTTGTTGTACATTGAAATCCACGGTCAAGTCAAGGTGGTGGATGTGAGCAAAGCCCATTTTTGAGGGAGGAGAATTGGAGACGGCCCAGTCATGTCAATACTGACATTCTCTCCTCTTCTGTATCAGGTGCTGTCATACCACGCCACGTGTTCCAAGGCTGAAGTCGACAAGTTTAAGGTGAGGAAGGGAACAGTTTGCACTGTTAGCATTAGACTTTGTCTGAAGCGTGGGCCACAGTCCTGGGCAGAGAGACTCGGAGTCCTTCATTTTGGACAGGCGAAAGGTTTAAACGATTGTGTGGTCTCTGTGATTTACATGAGTCAATATGTCTTTTCATTTGGTAAGCACGTAGATATGGGGAGGAGGGTCTGTATAATTGGATGAGAATCAGGACACCTGACTTAAGCATTGGTTTCACTGCTAACTTACTAGTCACTTAAAAATTTTGGGCCTTATTGTCTTGTTTATCTACAAAACAACATGAAGAATCAGGGCAGTGGAGATGAGGTGGTGCATGCCTTTGATCCTAGTGCTCAGGAGGCAGGAGGATCTCTGACTTCAAGCCTCATCTACAGAGTGAGTTCCAGGACAGCCAGGGCTGCACAGAGAAACCCTGTCTTGGAGGCAGAGGGAGGGAAAAAAAAAAGTCTAAACAAAGAGATTGAGATCATAATAACTAACATTTACCCCATGCTTCCTGTGTGCCCGGTATACTACAGGCTCTTCCCCCGTACTTATCCATCTCAACTCACAGCCCTGTGAAGGGCTATGCACACTATTTTCCAGATGAGCCCACTGAGGAGTATGATGATCCCCGCCCCCCACCCCCAGAACTGGAGTTCTTAACCACAAGCCTCCCCGCTGCTCAGCGTGACCCCTCTCTGGCTCTCACATCGATAAGTCTATGAATGAGTTCTAGATGCTCCTTTCTATTTTAGCCACCACTGTCTCCTTGGGTGCAGTTCAGAATTCCATCTTGTCTCCTGGATTCCTACAAACCATCAACACACATGAGGGCTCGGGGCTCAGCGGTATAATGCTTGACTAGCATGTTCAAGGCCCTGGGTTCAATCCCCAGGACTCCAGGAAAAGCAAAACCCCAAGAATGTTGGAAAACTGATTTTTCTCCCTTTAAAAATCTTTGGTTTGTATTTCTAAATTCCGTTTAAAGGTTTGAGAATGATTAGGAAAGGCTACAACCATAAGAGATGGCGTATTTGTAATGTTGGTATAGACATTGCTCGCAGCTTGTCTAGGAGTCCCATTGGCACAGAGATCCATTTTATCCTCATAGGGAGAGAGTGACGCAGAGATCGCCGACCCTGATAGAGTCATTTTAGGAGTGAGTCCCGCGAACCGTGGAAGAGGACAAAGAAAGACTGAATACAGGGTAAAGAGAGACTGAACACAGGGGTAAAGAGAGACTGAACACAGGGATAAAGAAAGACTGAATACAGGGATAAAGAAAGACTGAATACAGGGGTAGAATGTCCCAGGGAAATGCAGTGAGTTGTTACATTTGATAGTCACTTAAGGAAAAGTCTCACAGTGGTGCCCCAGACCAAAAGGAGAGACTATGCTCTCAAGAAGTAATGGCTGCCCCCTCTGGAAGGAGCGAAGCTACCACAGCAGTCAGGGCTTATTGTTGTAGAGGCGAACATCCTGTACACTCCTTTAGTTTGTTTCCTGTCCTGTCAAAAATAACTAAGACTGGGGAATTGATAAACAGTAGAGGTTTACTTAGCTTATGCTGCAGAGGTTGAGAAACCCAAGGGTATGACTGACGTCTGCTCAAAATCTGGTGTGTGGGGGTGCCTGTGTGTGTGCACGCCTGTGTGCGTGTGGCAGGCGTCTTGCTTCGTCACAACATGGCAGAAGACGCCGTGTGCTGAGAGAGAGAGCAGCAGGCCAGAGAAGCTGCTCTACAGCCTCGCCTCCCTTCCAGCAAGCCGTGAATCCATTCATTCATGAACGACCCATCCATCTCCCCCAAGTTCCCGTTGTCAATACTGCTGCATTGACGACAAATTTCCAACATGTGGAACTTGGGGACACATTTAAATCATGGCATACTGACCAGGACATGAACTCCATGTGACAGGGATTTTTGTATATTTTCTTCACCGTTCTGTCTCTGCTGCTTCTCACAGTTCTTGGAACATAGTGACACTCAGTAAATACTTGGTGAATGAATGAATGAATGAATGAGTACAAAGAGCATCAGTATTCTAGATCTTAAGCAGTTAGTCATCAAGAAAATATTAAAGCTATAACATGAAATTATTTTAGATGCCTATTTAAATTAATTTTTTTAATATATGCAAATTATATATTTTCCATAAAGATATTAAAGTTTATTTACCTTAATAAAATTTAGTGTGCATGTATCATAACACCAGATAATATATGATAATCTGTAAAAATTTTCTTTTTAATCTATAAATTTGAAAAGTTAAACAATAAGGCAAAGTTTCCTTGCTTAGAAATCTTACTTATGGCAATGCCTAGCTCCTGCTAAAATGATAATATTACATGCTATTATTTCATTTTTTGCTGCCATTATGTTATGTTTGTTACCAAAGCAGGGAAGTGACCAGAAAGAGGACAGCAAAGTGCATAATGAGCTAAATGTGACTCTAAAAGCCACTCACAGCCACCTCCCAGAACTGCAGCAAGCTGCACAGTCCAGAGCTGGCTGCTTTGTGAAGGCCACTAGCCTACATCCAGGCTTCATTCCTTGCTTTAGAGCAAAGAGAACTCCATTGTCTTAGAGCATGCTGTACTTTTCTATTATTAGCTCCCAACCCTACTAAAAATATGAAGTATTTAAATTTGAGAACAAAGGGTTATTTCATCTTAAAATTGTTGAGATTATTAACTGAACTGATTTATTCCAGATTTTATCCCAAAAGATATTATCTGGTATCCTATTATAATGTAATTGAGATATAGTAGATAATTTTAACCAAATGGCTTTTTCCTTGATATATAAAGTAAATAAAACATTATCCTAATTGATAGCTGATGTCTATTGTAACTGCAGCAATAACAGTAAAATGTAGTGTGCTTAGAATAATCCTGTGTATAGTCATGGGACACAGAAACTCCAGACTCGGTTGTATACAACTAACTAAATAACTGAGTAAATACTTTATTTTCACCAATATATACAGGCGAGCCACATCGACATCCAAATGTGTTGTAACCTATATTGTGTTCTACACTTTTGAAAATATGCATAGTTTTTGTAACAGTGTAGTGATTTACTTAAATCCAGAATCAGTGTTATGCACAGATTTCCTGGGTGGAAGGAGGGATGAGTCCCAGGATTCACTCTACTTAGCTAGGATGAGTGTTTGGTAATTCCAAGGTTTGGAAAGAAACTATTTAATTATCCATGGAAAACGCAGGAGCCCCAATACACAGGCATATGACAGACCTCAATAGGAACCGAAGATGCACCACCTCTAGGGTACAGAAACTCCCCAGAGAACAGCAAAGATGGTTATTTCCATGGGTCTAAGAGCCTTTCTGAATCAGGAGTGTGTTCTAATGGAAGTGGAGTCCACACAGCTCCCTGTCTACGTGTGAGTTCAAGTTCAGCATGAGAGCCATCTCTCAGATCTGTCATCCCTCAGCCAACCGTGGATCCACGTTCTTAGTTGAGAACATGAGTGGATGCAAAGGCCTGATCTTCATGATGGATTCAACATCTTCAGACAGCTCAGGGTCCAGAGTATCAGCTGCATATACCAGGGAGCCGTGGCAGGAAGCTTCACTGCAGATCGGATGAGAGATGCTTTCCCTCCAGTATGACTGTCCAGGGCTGGTGAGGTCAGTGCAGATGAAGGTCACTTGGTAAGGACAGGAAAGGCATACCCTGAGTACCCCAGGAAGAAGTGAGAGCACCAATAACACTGAAGAGTGGAGGGTGAGATCTGAGATCTGCCCCTTAGTTATCCTTTTGTAGACAGAGGGCTGACATCATGGAAGATAACCTGTAGTAAACCCTTAGTAACCGTCGATGTTAGGCTAGTTTACCCTTCCTAGTGCCCGCTGGTCCATCTGGTGGATGTTTTCCCCATTTTAGAATGCCGTGAAGGAGCTGTCTGTGGTTTCTTTTCCTCTGATTCCCCTGTTTGTCTTGGTGAGAAGAATTTGAAGAGCTATGTAGTGGCAGGTGAGAAAACACGATCAGACTTTGTCTCAATTCTATTTCTGTGGATGTGATGAAACACCCTGATAAAATCCACTTAAGGGAGAACCAGCTTATTTCAGCTCACAGTTGCAGACTCTAGTCTGTAGGGAAGTCACTGTGACAGGGCCTGGAGGCAGCTGGTCACATCCACAGGAGCAGAGAGAGAGGAGTGTATGCATGCTTGTGCTCAACCTGCTTTCTCCACTCACATAGTTCAGGATCTCCCACCACTGCAGTGGTGACCATCACAGTGACTAGGTCTTTCCACCTCAGTTAGCACACTCAAGACAATCACCCCCAGGCCGACTTGATCTAGACAAGCCCTCACTGAGACTCTCCTCTCAGGCCATTCTAGATTGTTTCTAGTTAACAACTAAAACTGACCATCAGTGAGTTGAAAGCCCTTCTAGAAGTGTCCCACCCTGCCCCACAGGTGGATTCTGCTTCTTCAAGAATGTCAGATCTGGGGCTTATTTTTCCTGGTTCTGATATCATTTATACCTCAGGAAATAGTTTTGTTTGTAGGGCCACTCACACATGCCAAGATCCCAAACTTCTGGGTACTAATAAATTAACTGCTTTTGGAAATCTAATTTAGATTATAATGTTGATAAATAATTCTTTATGGGCTGATTGCTCTGTGCATTAATGAGCATTCCAAGATAAAAAAAATGTTTTTCCCTCATTAACATTTACTGTCCCATGAACTTGAAATGAGAAAGTGACATAGAGAAAATTTGTGCCGAGTTTAGCACCTGTTTCTATCTCTTTAGCACTGTGCTAACAGGAATAATGGATAAAGACCATATTGACAATTAGATCTCTTTGAAGACTGCTAGTTTAAGGACTTTTAATAACCTGAAGATACCAGCTGTGATAACATGAGAAAATGAGTTTAGTACACCAATTATACGCGCCTGTGGTTTTATGCCCCTTCCTTGGATTCCAACGCCATGGTCAGACCTAATGGTTATCACCATCCACTGCTAGTTTGCCCATTAGCATCAACCTGTGGACATTCTCGTGTTATATGGCCTCCTTCGATCATCTCTTCTTCCAGTTTAGAACCACATGGGTTACAGCTGTGATCCAAGAGGAAGCTCATTTACTGCCCCTTAACTGCCGCAGTAATTAAAGGCCCTTAACTCAAGGTGGCCATTTGGGTTCAGACCACCTCTCCATGTTTCAAGTTTTCCATGTTAATGCCCAGGCCACAAATTAATATCGTGGCAAAGTCAACAAAACCAAATATCAAGAATAGACACTTCCTGTGGAATTTACATACAGAAATAAGATTAAAGTAAGTGATGAAGCTGGGCGGTGGCGACACATGCCTTTAATGCCAGCACTCGGGAGGCAGAGGCAAGTGGATCTCTGTGAGTTCAAGGCCAGCCTAGTCTACAGATCAAATTCCAGGACAGCCAAAGCTAATACAGTGAAACCCTGTCTCGGGAAAATCAAAACCAACCAAGTGAAGAACATAAAGTGATGAGATGTGGTTTCGAAGACCATCATCATCAGCCGGTTTAGATTTAAGAGGGTCACTTCAATTCCTGGGACAAAATTGTGTGTAGAAGCAGCTTATGGCCTCAGGATAACCCACCAATGCTGCCATGCCAATCTACCCAGACTCTTCGGGGCAATCGGGATGAGGAATGCCAGGCTCCCTTTGTGGACCAATGCTGGGGATGTGTAACACTAACCAGCTCAGGAAGGTGCTCCTATTCCAAGTTGGCACAGAGGTACGGCATAAGCCTGCCTCTTCCCTGACCGCTTTTGCCAGCACATTGCAGAAAGTGTGACATCACAGCATTCAACCAAACTGGGCAACTCAGGGCATGCTGGGGAAGGGCAATCAGAGATCACCATGGAGGGTTGCCAGTGATAGAAGCCGGCGGCTCAGTGTCACCCGCGGAAACAGCAGCACTCCCACCCACCCCCACCCCCACCCCCCCCCCCCCCACCCCCCCCCCCCACCCCGCTCCTCCATCTCTGACAGCTGCTCCTGCAGAGGCTTCTCTGCAGCCAGGGCTAGCCTGGGACCTTGGTGTCAGAAGGAAGCAGGCTGTCTTCTTGTCCTCCAGTCTTCCCCTCTGGAGTGCTGCTTTCAGAACTGCCCGCCCTGGCTTTCTGGTTCACCCCAGCTTATTTCCAGGGCGCTGTGAGGAGGCAGCAGCATATACAGAATGCTGGTATCGACTTACACTGAACCTAGGCTTTCTCCCCCCTCCCTCCCCCCTTACTCCTGCCTCTTGAATTTAAGGCATTGTTTTGACTTTCAGTAGTATTTATGCCAAGTTTAGTCTCCAAGTTTTTCTTTACTGTCAGGGCAAGCTATTGAACTCACCCTGGAAAATGAACTGCAGGGGAAAGAGCAGCCTCAGCACTGGCCAGGGCAGTCTGCTCACACTGCGGCAGGCAGCTGGCAGCCTGCGTGGCTCAGGCTACATCCATAAATATGTGGCATGCCTGGTGCTCAAGTGTCCAGTTCCCTTTATGAATTGTGTCTTAATCAAATGCCACATCACAGAAAAAATGGTTGTACTTTGTCACTCTTGAGTACTGCAGATGCTAGGGAGACCGGAGGGCAGGGGGCGGGAGGGGGTGGGAGGGGCAATGTGCAGTGACCAGGTCTTTAAGGCCAGGGTGGCCTTTCTTAGTGCTGAGCTCAGCGGCTGTGGATTGAGGGCCCTTCAAAGACCTACCTGACCCAAATATATCCTGCGATGACCTTGACCTTCTCTCAGATCAACACATACAGCCACTATTTGTCACTTCTTCCCTTTGGAAAACCAAGTAGGGACAGCTTTTCCAGAGGTCACTCACTGGAAACATCTGCTTTTGTGGGAGAAAGAATGGGCCTGAGGTACTTCCTGACTGGCAAGATGGACCAGCAGTTAAGAGCATATGCTGCTGCTGGATTTGAATTCCCAGCAGCCTGCCTATCCAGCAGCTCATAACCACTTCTAACCCCAGTTCCAGGGGGATCTGACGCCTCCGGTCTCCTCAGCCATCTGCACTCACGTGCACATAACCACAAAACATATAAACACATATTTGAAAATAATTTTAAATGGTTTGCAAAAGGTCTGGAGGGCTTTGCCCACCTCCTCTGGGCAGTTTAGTTTACTTCGTTCCGTACTGGTCCATGGAGTCAGGCCTGAAGGGCAGTTCGAGTTGTTTTAGAGTATTAGGAAGCCAAGCAATGATAGAATGAAGAACTCTCAGTGGAGGCCAGTGTGGCCCAGGGATAGCCCCAACCCTTGAAGTGTGAAAAGAATAGAAGAAGCCATAGACGGCGGAACCTTCCAGAACACTGAGGTATCTGGAACAGCACTGCACTATATTCATTCTGGCTTTCTTCTAATACAAGCTGTCTAGAATTACAGATTTGAACTGGGCAATTATAGAGCCAGGACAGGTGGCCCCCACTATGGGGATGGGTGCTTGATTTAGCAACCTTGATGGTTTGCTCTTCCTTCGTTAACTGTTGAGTACACAAACGAGCTACCCCCTCCTGACTGTTTTCTCCGGTACCTACACTCTGCAGCTGTGTGCCTTAGCTATCATCCATCAGCCGTTCATGACTCTTCCCCTCTGCGTTTCCACGTTAGCCCACTAATTCTGCCTTGGCATATTCTTCTCATTCCATCCAGCTCACAACCCTCACCAGTTCAGCCCCTGCCTCGCTCACGCTGTCTGCTCCTCTGCAGTGATTGGGCCCTCTGGTTCTGATGGGGTTCCCTGCCTCCTCCTTCTCCACGCCTTTCTCAAATCAGATGGACAGTACTCCTCAGTGGGTGCCAGGCTCTTGCTCATAGAGCTTAACTTCATCTGTGAGTCTCTAGATTCATCTGTCACTTTCAGCTCCTTAACTGGACATTAAAATACTCCGCACTCAAACCTCCCGTCTGCTGTCCCGGCTTGTTCTAATCTGCCCCCCCCCATGTGCCCCCCTTCACTATCCCTGTGTGACATTCTCTTCCCGCTTCCTCCCTTTCCTATCTGGAAGCCCATCCTCTTCTCTGTGTCTGCATATTTACAGCCCTGCTAATCCACTTGACCTTGCTCACTGCCTCTTCCCCAGTCACCCACTGTCCTTCAGGCAGAAGTGATCGATGGCTTGCATTCTTCTCAGTTTCTACCTGCAACATAAATCTCGGTACACCCGTCTAATCAGATGGTTAGACTGGGAGCATGGGGGGGGGGTCCTTTTTCCTTATATCCCTTATATCATTTATAGCCATGCTTGGCACCTGGGTGCTGAGGAAATGTCTCTCCTGTGACCAAGTTCACTGACTCTGCCATTTTGGGTAGAAGGAATTACAGGCCCCGGGCAGAAATTTGAAGCAGAGATCTAAGACAAGACCAGTAATGGAAAGTCTTGTCTCAATCTTGACTCTTTGTTGGTTTCAGCTGCTTCTTTCACGTGCTTGCTTATCCATTTCTTAGTTTCCTTATGCAGCCTAACTGCCGTGACCATAAAGGGTTTCATGTTCTCTGGGCCGAGCTCTGGCCCAAGTCTGCTGAAATACTCTGTAAGAATGTTGTCGCCCTGCTGTTAGCAGGAGATTTTTCACATCGTTGGTGATTTGCCATTGAAGAAAATCTGTCATGTATTTTGTTAAGTGTGTGTAAAGTATTTTACATTTATTTATTTAGTGGTGTGTGTGTGTGTTGTCTGTCTGTTCTGTCTGTCTGCCTTAGTGTATGTCATAATGTGCATGTAGAGACCAAGAAACAACTTTTAGAGTTGTCCTCTTCTTCTATCATGTGGGTCCCAGGAATTGAACTCAGGTCATCAGGCTTAGAGGCAAGTACCCTTTGCCTGCTGAGCTGCCTCACTGGCCCAAACCATACATTTTTAAAACATATTATTTTCTCGCTTCACAAAATGTCTTTCTAATGCTTTTTATTAGCATTTAACATTGTTTGGTCCTATATCTGCCTCCCCTATGTACTCGTGAAATCACAAACGGGCTTGGTAGTTCTTTGTGTTTATGTTCCAGCTGGAAATGGATCTATTTAAGAAAACCTTTAAAATGTTTGTGAACCCCACCTCTCTAGGTTCTGGGGCAGCACATGAAAGCAGAGTGAGTGTAGAATGTCTGGCCTCGGGTTTGTCTGCAGTCTCAGGGCCACAGCCGTCCCCGGACACAGTCTCTGTGAGCACAGGTGTGTAGCAGGGCAAGCGTGAGCACACATGTGAACAGAGACAGACAAAGCAGCTACCACTTCATGTCAGTTTTCCAGGCTTCAGGTTCCCTCGTCTGTACAGCGGGGCCATTCCCAGCTATAAAATGATGCCATTTTATGAGCCTATAAAGTTTATCTGTAGGAGTGAAGGGGAAATAAAACACAAAGGCGAATAAATGTTGACAAAACATCTTGAGGTCTTTATGATTCCGAATGCTCGAAGGTTTGTATTGAAGATCAGCTTCAGAATTAAGAGAATTTGCTGGAAGACCTGGCTCAGGTTGATTTAATTACATTTTACAATTAATTTTCAAAGGCTCTGCTGTCTATGTTATGTTTGAGGAGTGCTAAAAAAAATAATGATACTCAATGTGGCAGTCTTTGGTAACACAAGTCTTAAACTCATCAATATAGAATCTATACCATAGCTCTGCCCATAAATAAATGCAGGTGTCTTGTAATCCCAGTACTCAGAAGGCACAGCCGGGAGAACCAAGAGCTCTGGGCTAGCCTGGGCTACCTAGTGAGCTTCTGTCTGTGAAAGGAAAAAAAAAAAACACAATAAGAACAGGAAAGAAAACTGTACCCGACTTTGATTGCTTCCCCCAGCCCAGTTTTGTTTTGATTCTAGAAACAGTACTTACTCTTTAAGTAGGAAAAATGGAAGCAAAGTCATGGAATTTGACCCTGAGATAATTTCTTTCGATTCAGCTATTATTCTTGGAAAGTGAGTGACATTTTGACAGTCTTGGAGCCAAGTGAGCAAAGGCAAAGATGTCTAAGAAGGAAGTTTTGGCTGAACTTAAGATACTGTTTTTAAAAGGACTATTTGTGGCACTCTTTGGTGTGGAACACTGTTTTGTTACAAGCTTCTCTCTGGATTCATGTTTGTGCTGTCCATGTGGCTCCTTGCCCTGGGACTTCAGACTGCTCAGAAACCTAAGGAAATTGGAAGCAGGAAACACTACGGAGACCTTGCATCATCCGGAGAGCAGGGGGAGAAGATCCATTATCCTGACATCTCGCCTATCTTCTTTAGTCCAGTTGCCTATCTTGCTCTGTGGAAATCTCTCGGCATCTGGAAATCTCAAAGAGAAGAGAAGGGTTCCACTTTGTCATCCTGCACTCTCCGGCCGCCAAGTGCCGTGTGAGGAAGATAACACGGAGAGAAGCCTGCAGACACCAGGTTAATGATAAAGCACTTGTCAGGAGATAAAGTCTTATGCTTGGGGCATGAGGACTTATGAACCAAAGAGAAACTATGGGGAGGAAGATGTGTAATAGTTTTCTGACGTTAGGGGCATCATGGACAGTGTGCTGCTTACCTAAAATGTGGTTACTTAAACAAAAATTCTTAAAACACACACGCATACACACACAAACACGTAAAATGTGATTTTTTTTAAAAAATTCTTAAAACACACACACACACCTAAAATGTGATTATTTTAAAAAATTCTTAAAATTCACACTCACACGCACACACACACACACACACATTTAAGTCTTTATTCTGATTTAACTCATTGATATATCCCCACTCTCCATCGCGTGTGTGTGTGTGTGTGTGTGTGTGTGTGTGTGTGTGTGTGTGTATAAACTTGCTCAACTTAAACGTATAGTCGGTTTAGCTCTGGCATAAGGGGACGATCTCCCAGCAGTTTATTGTCTCCAAGGAGATAAGCAGTTGGCAAATCCTTGAAAGAACCAGATCTGAGATGAAGCATTTTGGCCACTGGGTGCCATCCTTGCTCCATGTAAGAATTTCCTGAGCCCCGTTTTTTTTTTTTTTTTTTTTTTAGGGAAACGGTTTAAAATCCCAAAGATGGTGATTTAAAAGTAATTTTGAGATATAATAACAGTGCTGTGTGTGGACATGACCTGGAATATGTTAGTGACACCAGAGCTGATTCATCCACCCAGGCATGAGCTGGAGGGCTGGGGAGCGTTCCCTTTGCTTTAGCCTCATGAACAAAGCCGAGGCGAGGTCTGCATTCTCGATGTACCACAGCAAGGCATCCTGTGAAGGCATGGAGGCCGCGTGGAGGAGCAGGGATTGATGAGGTGGTACCTTGTGAGCATCTGGAGGTCAGAGGGTCAGCTGCTCTGTTAATTATCTCTATTGTTGTTTGTAATCATGGCATGCACACAGTACTCTGCTCGGGCTAGCTGTGTGGCAGGACCTAGCCCTTCAAGTGCACCCATGTCAGGACTGAGCCAGTGAAGTATTAAGAAGCCCTTTCCCTTCCTTCTGAGCATGCTGAGTGTTTGGTGGAAGTCTCTGGGGGTAATCTTTGCTTCCCTGGAAGTAATCCTTAAGTTCTCAAAGGCATCGCCTTAACCAGGTCTCAGAATATCTGTAGTTAAGAGCCCAGAAGCCTAGCCTCTTTGGGTTGGAGTCTCATATATATGTACTAAACTCAGCATCATGATCAAGAATAGCCACAGAGAACATTCTAAGACTGCTTTGTAACACAGACTGACAATTTCAGAGCTTCAGTCATTTGGTTAGAACTCAAACAGACAGTAAACAACAAAGAATTTAATAAAAAAAAAAAAAGTGAAAAATCTGTTAGGTCTCATGGTAACAGGAAATTGAGAACAGTCGTATAAGACCACACTGTAGAAGGGGACCTAAGCTTGTAGCAGATAGCCTTGTATTTGACCCTGGAGAAGTGCTTCTCAACCTTCCTAACGCTGCAACCCTTTAAAACAGCGCCTCATGTTGTATTGATCCCCAAGCACAGAATAATTTCATTACTACTTCATCACTATAATTTTGCTACTGTTATGAATCACGATGTAAATACCTGATATGCAGGATATCTGATATGTGATTCCCAAAAGGGTCAAGACCCACATGTTGAGAACCACTGCTCCAAAGACTGTCCCCAGAGCATCATTAGAGCACCCCGAGGAATAAAGATAACCAAATCCACACCTCTATGACAGGAGATGGTACGAGAAGGGTCAGTGAGATCGTGAAGCGTCAGACTTTCTCAGCCTATCCAGGAACCAGAGCGCCAAGCCCAGCTATGTGGTTCAGCAGTGCCGGGTGGATGGACTTTAAGACTGCATTTCCCCTCCTTACGATAGGATGGTACAGTGTCCACCACCACAGCTTTCAGATATTGCTTCTCGCTGAGAATAATGCTGCTGTAGCACAGCGCTCCTGCCGACTCGGGAGCTTTGGGGTCCTTGCTCTGTTGAGCAGTCGCAGCGAGCTCTAGAGGAGCTATTGGTGGCCGAGCTCAGCTTCTGTGCTGGGCAAGTCAGAGAAGGACCACACTCTCGTTGGGAGGCCTCAGTGGCTCCTGCCAAGTCCTCTCCTCTCCCTAGCATATGCTCAGTTCACTCGGTGTGAAGGAACTTTAGAAAATGAAAAACACAACCTGCCAGATCTGCTTCTGGTGCATCACTTGTATTGACACGTTTGATTGTTACAAATCCTTTATTATTATTTTTTCCTTGCTTTGATACAGATGGTCAGCTGAGACATGTAGAGAAATGTCCAACAATGGACCAACTAAAAAACTATGAACTGGGCAGATATGGCATGCTGAACTTACAGTGTTCTCTTTTAAATGACATGAAAGTCTTTGTTTTAGAAGAGTCTGGCCTTGGCTTGGTCCTGTCCTTGTGGTCTGGTTATGAGCCCTAATAGGATCCTGGGATTTGTTCCTGTGATTGATGAGTTCAGATTTTAACTGAGTTGGGAGTGTGCATGCAAGTGTATGTGTGTGTGTGTGTGTGTGTGTGTGTGTTGTGTGTGTGTGTGTGTGTGTGTGTGTGTGTGTGGGAGTGTGCCTATCTATGTAAGTTTTCATAGTCTGCAAAGTCATCCAGCTCCACTGTTTCACCGGGTGAACCTCCTCCGCATCCAGCATCGCAGTGTCAACTTCAAGGGAAAGTTTTGTGGAATAATAATAATTTTCCACCCAAAGCCTAAGTCCCAAACAATTCTTGAGCTGACTGATCCCATTCCTCTTGCTACTGGGCACATTTCCTAACATACATCACAATTCAACTCTGGCCTTTCCAGAGACAGAGAGCATTCTGGGAAAATCCAGCTCTGTGGTGACTTCTGCAGGAGCAGATGGCCGTCCTCACAGCTGGGCTCAAGTTTCCTCAGACAGCTCTGCCAAACGCTGAAGCGGCTTTGGAAAAAGAACACTTTGTACTCTTCCCCTCACCTCCAACAAGAAAAACTCAAAATTCAGAAAAGAAGAGAATGAGGTAGGAGGGGCGCTTTCTATGACCATGTTGCTCCAACTGAAAAAAAAAAAAATGGTCCTCAGAGTTGGCTGGCCCTTGAAACCCTGCAGAAGTGTTTGTTTCCAGCTGAAGTGCCATCCAAGCCACCAGTGATCTCCTTGAAGAGAGCTCACCATACCATAACCTCTCTAAGAGGCTGTGTTCAAGAGAAAAGCTGGTTATTTGGACGAGCCAGGGTCCATCAGTCTGGTGTTAAGAAAGTTCTTGTCTGCCCGGAGCTCTGTTTGAGCTTCTCTCCGCGTGAACTTTGCTCTTTCGCTGTGTGGTGCATTAGCTCAAGAGAAGGCAGCAGGGGGTAGAGTGAGAGATCCCAGCTGCAGCAGCTTTTATAAGATATACATACCATATCTTCCCAAGAAATCGTCCCAAGAAAGGCTACAAACGGGAAGACCATAGACACCAAGAGGGAAAACAGCCCCATAGATTTCATGCCTGCAAAACTAGGTGAGGGTCTCGAAACCATCTGACAACTCCCAGAGCTGGTCACCGTGACCCTGCACCAATCACCCAGACAGCACCTGGACCAGAGTACAGAACCTCACATTGCAGCGTCCTGCCCATTGTGGGCCACTCACTGCTGATTGGCATCTGTCAGAGACCAGGTTTCTTTAACTAATTCCCCTTTAGGAAT
Organism: Peromyscus leucopus; assembly: GCF_004664715.2. Classification (NCBI taxonomy): domain Eukaryota; kingdom Metazoa; phylum Chordata; class Mammalia; order Rodentia; family Cricetidae; genus Peromyscus; species Peromyscus leucopus. The sequence continues at coordinate 53,086,126 of NC_051066.1, read as the reverse complement.
GGATGATTCCCACATTTCACTTTACAGAATTTTGGGAATGCTTTCTGATTGACTCAGTTTGGTTTGTATGTCTAGTCCTGGACCAGTCCACTGTATGGAGGACTTCGTGGACAGAATAATGTCAGTTTCCAAGTGGATGCAGGTAGTTGAGTGTGGAAGAGGACCATTTCTCCTAGAAAGGATAGAGGAGTGTAGAGTACCATTGCTGTCCTTTGGTTTCAGTACAGCTGCACACAGCTTTCAAATGATGACTTTCAATCCCCAACATGCCCCCCCACTGCTTCTTTTATAACTAGAGACATTTCCTGGAAATATGGGTGGGATGCTTACATCATAATGCGTAGGTACTGGGTGAGAATTAGAACTGATCTATCCGCTGAAGCAGTTTCCAGCAACAGTGGCTAGGTTTGATTATTGAATAGAATATTTTGTTGTATCATTAAATAGTCTCCCTTTGTGGATTATCTAAGTGTTGGTCACCCTGATTTGGCTCTCATCCAAATAATTTCAAGTACTCAAGTATATCATATATCTTCCATGGTTGTGCCAGTTAAGTTGGCCCAGAAGTCTGCATTTACGACCGTCCATCATCAGCCCAGACCAGAGCAGCTGCTTTCTGCTGTGCTTGATGGTAATGCAGACCCAGAAATCTCCGTTTAGCTGGACCAACCAAATAACCTGTGGAGTCCTTCTGGGCAGCCACGTCTTCATGAATTAATTAGGTCTTCCTGGAAGATTAAACAGATCAAAGAGGCCAAACATCCCTAGATCCAGCATTTGAAGCTAACAGTAAAACAGCTCAATTTCTAATCTACTTCCTGGCCTCATTAGAATTCAATTAGTAGAGGCCACTCTTTCCTAGAGGCCCTTTGGCAGATTTGTGTGTGAGCAGTTGACCTGATGGTAGCAAAGGCAGTTACTTGTAGTCAGACAGCTCTCTCTGACTGCAAAGATGAACCCCAAAGATGTTTGGATAGCACTGGACTTATCCTCCCAGCGTGATACAAATATTTTAAGTGGACAGAGGGAGAGAAACTGCATCCAGTACTGCCCCTGACACTGACCACATCCTGCGGCCGCCAGAGGTTTGAACTTGAAGGTCAGAAAGGAGAGGTCAACGGGGTTATGCTAGAGACAAGGAGACGTAGAAGAATTTACAAGTCCCCCCTGACAAGGTTGGAAATCATTTCCTGAATAAACAGCACTGGACTTTAAAATACATAAAAGGACATTCTATAAAAGGTGTGTAGAAATGCCCACATATTCCCCAGTCGGGGGAGCTCTCATCAGGCCATGAAAAGCAGGGCATTTGGGGATTAGACAACCTTGTGTTGATTTTTTTATGTGTGCATTTCCCCTCTGCCCCGCTGCCTGAGTGCAGACTTGGGGAGAGTTCTTCTTCTTCTAGCAGGGTGTGTTATAGTTGTCACTCAGCCTTGAAATAGTTTTTCTCTCCCGTGGAACATCAGGCCAGTGATATATTTGTGGCGCTCTACCCACCTGTCACTTTTCTGCTGGCCCTAATGCATTAGCATTCCACAGAAAGCCCGGCTAGCCAATCGCGGTGCTGGAAGCCGCTGCCTTTATGGGACCCAGCAACAGGAAGGAGTATTTCATTGGCTGTATGGCTGTCAGCTAGCGAGGAGGCCGCTCCAGATGAGCCTCAGCTGCCAACATAGAGATGAGGCATGGGGGTGGGGCAGATATTCGCACTTAGGAGCCTCTCCGTGGTACATGTGGTGCCATTATACATGTTGTACATGCATGATGCTCACATTCTACACCCCCCACACACACACACACAAACACAATCAAATGTAAAAGAATAACAACATATCTAGGTAGCTGGTTTCCATCTGCAGGATCCAAGATGCACTAAAAATGGATTCTGGTCCCTAATTTTCTCATGTGCATGTAGGGCCTCTGTGGGAAACGAATTAAAACTTGTCCCTGGGTAGACAGGGAAGCTTGTGCGTGCTGGAGGTGAGATGCCATGTCCAATGGGTTTGCTGAATGCAGAGTCTATCCCCAAAGTTATTTTGCCAGTATCTGACCTTGAGAGCTATCTTGCCCTTGAAAAACTCTTCATTTGGTAGCACTGGAGTGAGATCATTTTCTCCTGTAAACTCAGGGGCAGAGGCCAGAGAACAAGACAAGGCTGCCTGGGCTTGGAATGGCAGGCTCTCATGATACTTGCCTTGCTGCCCCCTTGCTCCCCCCTTGCTGCCCCCTTGCTGCCCCCTTGCTGCCCCCTTGCTCCCCCCTTGCTGCCCCCTTGCTCCCCCCTTGCTGCCCCCTTGCTGCCCCCTTGTTCCCCCTTGCTGCCCCCCTTGCTGCCCCCTTGCTCCCCCCTTTGCTGTCCTCCCTTGCTGTTTTTGCTTTTAGTTACTATTACAGCAGAGGAAATGAATATTGGTTAGATATGCAGGTATAGAAAACAATCAGAGAACATGCCGTGAAAAAGACCAGAGCATAAAAATAAATTCTTAATCTGACAAAGCCAGCCTGGCTGAAGACCCCTCCTCTATTTCACTTCAAGACACACGGTGCAAGGAAGGGCATCCTCTCTTGGTAATGAAAACCGGGTGAAGCCCATCCAAATCCTCAATGTCGGGGAGCCAGACCCATCCTGTCATTGGTCACTGCAGAGTGGACAGTCCTCGTGGGAGCTTACTTATGAACTGCTTCACCTGGACATCTTGCTCTCTGGGGGCTTTGAGTGACCAAGGGGGTCAGAAATGCTGTCTGCGTTTCCAGAGTTAGTCAGATTGGAAGCTCACCAGAACTAACAGTAACTATAAGTAGCACTGAGAAACATACCAACTGTAGATGGGCTCCCGTTGCATGTTAATTCTGTAGACTCACACTAACCAGTCGGCGTGGCTCTGTCCCTCTCGCGGGTATGAGTGGTGATGACAGAGACAAATCTGCCTGGACTCTAGGCTGCTTGCAACCTGCATCTCCCCAGCACCCGGCGAAGCGCCTGACATGTAGTAAGTGCTCAGTAAAACATTTGTTCAGTGATAAAGCAATAAACTGATCTGAGAGGAAAGTGAATCAATACACGTCACAGAATGTGTGGAGCTGCCCGGGCTTCACAGATGTCCAACCTGGGGAAGCTGCTAGATAGTTTGATCTCTGACATGCCTGTGTCTCTGCCTTTAAAGTGAACTAAACCCAGGCGGCATGAGCTTGATTCTTTCAACTGTGGGAAATAAACGTTATGTTTACATCCTTTTCTCGTAAGGAGATTGAAGCCTACAGAAGCGAAGTGAGTCACTGAAGGTCACCACATTAGCAGGTCCCAGGCCGAGATCTAAACGCAGGTTCAAATGCAGGCCTCTGCATGCCCCCCATCAGAATGCCACCTCCACTTCTTTGGAGGTTTTAAACACTGAGGTAGGAATTCCAGGACCAGGGCATGCTGTCCATGCCCACAGTGTGGACACTAGTTTCAAAGCCAGAGAAGTCCACTGAGGAGGCATTCACACAGGATTTTGTGAGTGCTGTCCAGATACTGTTTTGGAATGATACAAAATGGACTGAGAGATGAGCTGCAGGTAGGAGGAGACGCCTGCTGTTTTCCAGCATTCAACAGGTAACTGAGCTCAGGTTGAGTCTCACACCTTGAGCTTGTGCCGGGCTTTGCAGAGATAAAGAACAGCTCCTCCCTGACGCTAGCTGTCACGTTCACCAGTCATGGGCTTGAGACCCAGCCCAGTCTCACATGGACCACGTGATCAGGGGAAATGTCACGACTCTTTTACAGCTACCCGGTCATCGATGTGGGACAAGATGAACACCGACCACCACCACCAAGAAGTTGTGTGAAGATTAAATGGGACAACGGCATGAGACAGTTTTGAGTTCCGTCTGACATATAAATTCTCCACAATCATCAAAGACCTTTTAATTTCATTCTCTCATATCCTTAAATGAAGAATGTAAAGGACTTGCTTCATTGTTCAACAGAATATAAAATTAGTTTAGGAAATTCTCTCTCTCCTCTGGCATTATCTTCTTTGATCCTCTTTCCTTAGGAGGAATACTGTGTTTTCTACACCAGTGAAATTCCAGAAAGACTCAGACACGGGAACAAACTCACAGCTATGAGTTATCTATATTATCCCATGTTTTCAGAGCCTCCGGTTCCCAGGTTCCTACCCCACATATCCCAGGAAATAGCCCTACTGACTACTACTGTCTTCAGGACTGTGAGCTCCTTCTAGCTTAATGGCTACATATACATACATATACATATGTGTATTGTGTGTGTGTGTGTATATAGTTATAGAAAGTTATTAACACATCCAGCCATTTTCGACCACACCTTTTTCTTTTGAATGTGTACATATATGTTGTGTGCATACATGTGTGTACACACGTTTATATATGTGTGGTTTCACATGTATAATGTGTTTATGTACATATATGCATATGCATGTGGCAGCTAGAGGTTGACATTCAGAGACCAGTGTTTTCAAAGCCAGTCTGCTAACAGCTTTTATAGCTGTGCCAGGGAGTGCCAGTCTGAACACCGGCTGGCCTGGGGCTCTGTCCACATGTTGTCAAGGAAAAGCAGAGTCCTGACTAATGCATTTGCTAATGGCCATACTCTGTTATCAGAAATTCCACAGGACATCCAGATCTTGGAAATGATACTATATTTGAAGAAGAACCTTTAATTATAATGCTCATCATTAAATAATAGTTGCAATAAAGACTCCTCCCTGGAATTGCCAAGTCACTTTAATTACAGTGATGTATATCTAGAGCTTCTCTGTGTTCAGTGTCAGTATTTCTGCTCTGGAAGGAAAACGCAGTTCTGTTTTGAGTTGTAAATTGAGCTCCTAAAGATTCATATTGCCTTAAAATACCCAGAGGTGCTCAGAGAGTAGGTCATCCCTCCAGCTGGGGATCTCGGGAAGACGGCGGAGATAAAACTGACCTGACAGTGAGAGTGAGCTGCGCAGTGTGTAGGAATTAACGGTGTACTAACTATCTAACTGCCTGAAATAAAACCGGAGAGGCAGTGATTTGTATTCTTCTGAGTGCAGGTGGCGAGGATTTTTATATGTTGCCAGGATTAGGTACTGTTGTAAATGAAACCTAAACTCTGGGTTTGGGCAGGATCTGAGAAAGGAGCTTGGAGCCTCCATTTTCAACTTCTGATTTGGACATTACTCAGCTTTTCTACGGCCTCGTTTCTCGATTCATAGCTGATACCTATAAACAGCTTCTAAGACATGGTAAACTAGCGCCTAGAGTCCTGGCCAACAGCCAAGGGCCTGGGATGTTGTTCAAGTTTGGGCACAATGAAAACAACAACAACAACTGTAATTGCAGTCATCCAGTGCGCACCCACTGTGTGCCAGCCACCTCACATGCGTTCACCCAGCCATCAAAACCACTCTCAAGATGATGGCTTCTGTGTCCCCATGGGATGTGGCACACAGCACAGTGTGAAGCAACTGGCCCTAGGGAGATTCGAGGGAGAATTCAAGCCACTGTCCGCAGATGCCCAGTGCAGCGCCCCGCTGTTGAGTGTAGGGACAGCTCCTTCCAGCAAATGCAGCACAGGATGTGGGGGAAGAGGGGGGGGTCATGTTTATGACTTCATATGTGGACAATTTTAGTCCGCCTCAGGCTTCTATCTGTAGATATAAAAATTTGCATACAATATATTTTCATCATATTCTTTCCCCTCCCCCAACTCCTCCAGGATCCTCCCTACCTCCCTACCCACTTAACTTCATACTACGTATTCTCTCTCTACCAAAAAAATGGTCGAAACAAACAAATAAAAGCCCAATAAGACAAAACATAACAAAACACACACACACACACAAAAAAAAAAAAAAAAAAAAAAAACAGAAAAAACCATCACCACCAACAAAAATGGAGTGTATTTGGGCCTGGGGCCTGACCTGGCGTGTGGTTGATATACCCAGTGACACTTCGTTGGAGGAAACTGATTGGAGGAAATCTTTGCAATCAGCTGTCAATTACAAATGCCTTCTTAGTTAGGCGTGGGGCTTTGTGTCCACTTTCCCTTCTCCGCGCTGGAATTTGCCTGCTTTGAACTTGTGTGGGTCCTGTGTGTGCTCCCACAGTCTGTGACTTCGGATGTGTGCCAGCCTTGCTGTGTCTGGAAGACACTGTTCCTTGGAGTCACCCCCCATCCGTGATTCTTACTGTCTTTCCGCCTCCTCCTCTTCCACAGAGATTCCTGAGTCTTTTGTTTTTAGTTTAAAGTACTTGGGAGGTGCTGGACACTGAACGTGGATTCTCTGCAAGAGAAGCCTTCTTAATGGCTGAAAGCTCAGTTCTTTAGAGAATATTTGGTTTAAAACAGTTGTGTTCCTTATTTGTGAAAAATGGTCTATGATATATAATATGTTCACTAATATATTTTCAGTAATCTGCTATTTTAATTATATAGATAGTTTCTATTTTTATAGATATAGATACACACATGTCAGTTTCTGTGTGGCGTAACATCATCTGTCATCTTTAGCATGGAATGATGACTTCCTGGACCCATCTCTGTGACATATTAATCCCAGTTGTTTGGGGAACTGGGGAATAGGATTTGTCTGATCCGACCACGTTTCCTTAATGTTGTGACACATTTATCGATGAGATAGTTGTCTGTAGTAAGGCCCACTGCCTGTAGCCATGAAAATAACAAGGCTAACTAGCTCTGTAAGCCTGCAGCCTCCACCCAGAAAGAAAGGAAAGTTTTGGCAGAGGTCACCTGTTTGAAATATGAATCTCTGGGAGGGAGCATTAAAAAGAACAATAACCAAAAATAAAAGGGAAGAAAAGCAGCCAAAAGAAGATTGCTGTGTATTGCTATATCTCCAGCAAAAAAAAAAATGTAATAGTAATAATCACAACAGATGAGTGGCAAAATGCAATGCGTCTGGTGGAGAAAGCAATCTATCCAGCCTGCCTATACACTACCTCATGCTCTATTGAACTCCAAGAAATGAATTTAGGCATTAATCTATATTATTTTCACTATCTAATTCTAGATCAGAAAATTCCCAGTCCTGGCAAAAAGCCACATGGATATTTTATTTTTTATCCCCTCAGAAACTAGCTTCCAATGCCGAAGAATAATTTTATCAATATAAATAATCTCCCCACTGGTGTTTTATATCATATTCAATGACAAACTGTGAAATGTAACATTTTTGCTTTGACAGCTTATGAAATCCATCATCTATTTTCATAGATCTTCATTCAGAAAAATATTTGATTTCTCGAGATTTGTAGCCCTATCAGAAATATTTGAATAAAAGATTTGCGGCTTTTGAAATCAATATCTGGATTTACTGGTAAAAGCATAGTCAGTGGGTGAAATGTTACTGTAATCATTTATCCTTTGTGACCTTTAAAGGGATAAAAAAATAACTGCTGTCTCGTGCTCATAGCTTATACATAGACACCAGGTAAGAGGAGAGGCATCTTCTGTTCGTCCTGCAGTCCCAACTCTTGCAGGAATTACCAACACCACTGCCTGGAGGCAGGGGCCTGCATAATCTCAGTTTTTAATAAAACAAAGTTGGACCATGTAGACAAAGAGCTCTGCTAAATGGTAACCAGAATCGAGAGAAATATGACTTTATTCATTTTCAGCACATAAATTTATAATCTGCCTATGCTCTTTAGATGGGTTGGTATGCACTTTATCTAGATGGATCCATAAAGTAAAGTCTGAAGTTCCCATTTAACCAAATCATCATCATAAAGGGAAAATATTTCCTCTCAGCAAGAATTCCAATTTTAAAAATAGTCCTTTCTTGATCAGTTATATTATTTATCATTATTAGATTTATTATCCATGTTTCCATGAGTCAGATCTTGGTACACAGGTATAAGTATGATCATTATGTTCTATGTATTATCAGAAACACCTTACATTTCGAGCCAAAGCTACAGAACACTACCAGTTAGTTTGAGAAAGTAGACCTAAGGAGGCCGGGCAATATAAGATGAGAAAAAGCAACATAAAATGAGAAAAGTGTATGGAGGAAAAGGCCATTGTAGCGACTTTCATGAGATTATATTGCTACAGGGTTTGTGTCTCGTTCTGGGTACATGTCAGCAGTTGGCCCTCCGTCCACTGTGGCCCTGTAGCGCCTTCATTCCAGGATTTAGGCTAAAGGAGAGGCCCTACCTGAGATATGCCATACTTATGGTGGGAAAAAGAACAAGAAAGCTGACAAAGCCACATGGTTGGCTCTTCTGGTGTGTGTGTGTGTGTGTGTGTGTGTGTGTGTGTGTGTGTGTGTGTGTGCTGCGCGTGAACGCATATGACCTTATGATCTCTTGGTAAAGCTGAGGTCTCAGTCAGGGGGTTTCTATCATCCTGTGAGAGGCATTGGGCTGTGTGGCAATACACGAGCCTGTAGAACGCTCAGGCCTGGAGAAGGGTGAATGGTCAAGAGTAATAGTGCCACAATAGGGGTTGGAACTTCCAGATCAAAGCTGGAATGGCTACCCACTACATCACACAGTGACTATGAAGGTACAAGTTCCCTTCAGTTATTAACTCTGTAAAGAGACCTAAGAAGGAAAGACACCTATGGACAGTGTTTGATGAAGTGGCCTGGTCACACACCCCTGTCCCTGCTCACTGGTTGATTCCTCGGGCACGGGTGCAGGGGGGCGTGAGGGGGCACTTTTCTCCTCCTGCCCACCACAGTGTGAACACACACAGAGGAATTCACAGAAGGTGAATTCACAGAATGCTTTGGTTCATGCTGACCCAACTAAATTGAGTTCATCTTAAAAAAAAAAAAAAAAAAATGCCCAGAACAGCCAGAGCAGAGTGGTCCAACTTGTTAGCACACTCCCTCTCAGCCCAGACTATCACCTTCAGACTTCAGGGACATCCTATGATGTCACTCAGCATCTTTCCCCTCTATTTCCTGCTAACTAGTTCCTCCTCTTCCGCACAGTCCTATGCCCTTCCTCGTTTCTATGATTATACCAGGCTTTCTTCAAGCGCTGTCTTCTGAACTGCAGTCCTTTGGTACTTGGGATGTTTTCCACCAGCCCTGCTCTTCCTGGTCTTGGTAGATTTCCCCGCTGGGGTGGGGTAGAAGATGGGGGGAACATGTCTTTCTGCACAATCCAGACTCTGAAAAGACAAATGATCTCGTTCAGCCACAGCCGATGGATTTTAGGGACTTCCGTTTGCACGTTCTCTCATTTTCCATCTTGAATTTGCCTGCAAGGCCAGCCAGTTACCCCTTCTGATTCCTGGGTATTACAGCTCTGGAGAACTGTCCAAATCCTTTCTCTGCCTCCCATTCTCATTAGATGAGCATAGCTTAACTTACTCAACCCTCTTTCCAAAGGCTACCCTCTCTGGGCCTCCTACAAGTGTGAGTTCTGTGAGAACCAGTAGGACCTGCTAACTCCCTTCCTCTCTATTGCTCTTGGGGGTCCAAGTGAGGAATCATTTTTTCCACATCCTAGAGTTAGTGAGACTGACGTGCTGGAGTTGTTGCACTGTGTCCTGGTACCTGGGGATGGCTTAGCTCGCCGTGAACTTGATGTGGCTTCCTACCTCAACCTCTCCCTTCCTATCCTTCCTCTGGTACACATCCTCACTCCTCATCCGCCTTCACGGCTGAAGCCCAGACAGCAGCATGGACATGTCACTTTTATGTGGACTAACCACTGATGATACTAACTGCCAGATGCCAGAAGTCTTTGGAGAAAAGAAACAGCCAGCAAGGGACTGTTATTTAAAACTTTCCTCGTGCCTGTAACCGACATCTGTATTAAGCCTTGATCCTATTCCATTTCTTGACCTAAAAGAAAACTAAGGAGACCTCGTTATAAACAGCTCTACCACATGACTCTGCTTTGTGTGTCCATCACTTTGCTGAGTATATAGAAACAGAGGTGAATTCAGACATGGTATTTACAAATTCCAGGAGCAGTGGAGTTGAAAAAAGCCTTCTGTTCCTTGGCTGCCTGGGAATTTCACTGGGCAATAGGAGCAGACCCTGACACTCCTCCCTCACTGGCTCTGCCACCTCTCTTCTGGCTTAGGGCATGAAGAGTAGGGGCTCCATTTCCTCAACTGCCCAGGAAAAAGGAAGCTTTTCCTTAAACCTCCAGACACTGCTTCCTCCTGCTTCCTCCCACCTCATCCTTCGGATGCATGTTCTCAGAGGTGTCCAGCGTCCACCTGCCCATTGATTTTACTTACCGTTTATAGACAGATCTCTGGCTTGGCTTGAAGCCAAAGCAGACAACCTCTGTCCTGTCCTGGCCTTCAGGAAGTCCCTGCCTGGAGAGATACAAAGGTACCCACCCAGCACTTGGCAGCATGCCTGACAGCTCGGAAGACTTCAGGAAGTATTTATTGAATGGATTAGAGTGAAAGACAGCAAAGGAGATTCAGTGGTGAGCAGACTGTGGAAACGCTGCAGAAGGAGCTGGTCCAACAGCACTGAGAGAACCGAACTGAGAGACAGTGCCTGGGTTCTAGGCAGCCAGGGAATGGATAGGACATTGTAAGCCGAGGGGTTCTGGTGAGCCAAGAGGGGTGACAGGAGCTGACAGCAGGCCCTCTGAAAAGGAGCTCCTGTCTTGGGACTTCCTTCAACAGGATTTGTACGTAGTCATTTTCTACATAGTGGAAATACACAGGCAGGAATGCAGGGTGGCAGATGTGTGTTCGGCCAACCAGGTATTGGGTTGAAGACCCAGTTTTCACCAGCTCCGCACATGCGCATCTCCTTTCCCAGTGGACAGGGAGGTGGATGTCATATTCGACAGGTTGATGCCACCCAAGCCTTACCTTGTAAAGTACTAAAGTTGGTGGTATGACCCTCTGGTGTTACCTTGGAGACCCAATTCTGGATATTCTTTTCCCTAAGAGTGAGTAAAGTATAGTTTACTGGGAGAGAAAGAGAGAGAGAGATCTTCTAGAAGGTATGGGGAGAGGAAGAGTTGGAGTTATAATCACCCTTCTTCTGTAGGACAAGGGGAGCTGTGCTAAGTGCAGCATGGAATGTTTATTTGAAGACTTTCAGTACTCAGCTTGCAGTGACAATAATAACCGGCCGTCGTGTTGAAATCCTGACCAGGACTTTAGAATGTGACTGGACATGGAGGGAATTAGGCATAAATGAGGTAAAAGGAGTCGTCCCTGATCCAGCATAAATAGTGCCCTTTTGAGAGGAGGAAAAGATACCAGAGATACTTGAGCATAGGAAGCCAGATGGGGACACAGTCATCTACACCAAAGAGAGCCCCGAGGAGAGCCCAGACCTGCTAACACCATGGTCTGGGGCTTCAGCCTCTGGTCCTGTGGGAATGTACCACTTCTGATTCAACCACCTACAGTCCTGTGTTAGGCAGCCCCAACAAACAGTCTGGCTGCCCGATACTAAGGGACGGCTGTGAGCCTGGCACTGTGCCGAGTGTTTGGGCCCATTTCAACTTTCTAAGGACTGTGAGGACTAGCCATTCTTCTGTTCCTTTATCAGAAGGAAGAGCTAGGGCCACGGCTTTAGCAAGTGGCAAACACAGATCAAATGCACATTGGCCTGGCTCTGGAAGCCATGCGCTTGGCATGCCACCAACCCACGTTTATTAAGTAATGAGCCAAGCTATGAAAAGTACTAGGCCACGATAATTGCTGACACTCAAAAAATCTTAATCTTTTCCTTATGGAAATTATAAATGATGAGAGACAGGCTCACAATGGTTGGTAAAAAATGTTTAGAGCTGGATGGAGGAGACTGTCTGCAAGAAATAATAGCAATACTGAGGTGACACCATAATGAACCTAAGAGATATTTAAGTCACTGCATGGACAACAGAGAGTTGGGGTTACCAACCCAGAAGGCAATAGGGGGTGGATTGATGGGATCTGAGTTCTAATCCAGAATTTTTCTACCAGATGAACCTGAGCACATTGCATATCTTCATCATCTCAACTTCTTTATCTGTGCCAGGAGAGAGTCTATAAACAGTAACTTATTAGTTACTAAGACTCATCCATGAGTTTGCCCTGGTCCTTTATCAGAAGAGAAGGGCTCAAGGCCTATTAGACTCCCTCCCTGCAGATTTTCATCCATGACTCTGTTGCAGGATTAAAAGAAATACAGTCAACAACGCTTGATGCACATGTGTCTTAATAAATGCACCACATGGGGAAAGTGTTCAGGTCTCAATTTTTAAAGTGACTAGTAGTATTAAATTTATGAATATTTTTACTGGATAATATGCATTTTTTAAATGCATGATTATTCAGCTTGAGTCAAATGTCACCAAAGCACAGCCCATACAAAATGAAAGCATTTGTCAGTGTCTAAGAACAGTCTGGGCAAGACAGAACGAGCTAATAAGACAGCTTATAGAAGTCAAAAGGTAGATTAAAACTCAAACACGTGCACGATGGTGTGTACACGGATGTTTGCATGTGTGCTCAGGAGTGCCTCCCTCCATCCAGCAAGAATAAATCCAGGTAGGCCCCAAGACAGGGAATTGTGTCTCAGCATTCGGGTCCCACAACCTTGTGTGCCTCACTTGATAGACTACGTCTTCACGGCAAGTGACTGTTTATTTACCCCAAAGTATAGACCCCTCTCTTACAATGCTCCCTGTGCCTTTATGGCACACCTCAATACAAATAATTACCGGACCTATAAGTAAAAATGTACAAGTTCTTATTTATCTTACCTCATAGGAGAAACGCATAGGGAAAGCAAGGTCTACTTTCCTAAGAAGATCCCCAACCACATGCTGAAGCCACGGCTGAGATGTGTAGTTCCAGAAGTGACAGAGACTTTGTTATGCATTTTGATACACAGAGTAAGAAAAACGTTTATACTAAATGCATAAATACTGAAATATTTCTTCTGGACATCTCACTAGAAAGTGATTATGGGGTAACTAGCCTCATGTGTCTCTTGTGGCAGATTGTGCTCCTGTCCTTAACTAGCAGGCTGAAAAGAAGTGACTCAGAGCATGAGCTATGGCTGAGATGGCATGGGATAAGGTGAGCAGAGTGGATGGGGAACTTCCCTGAAAAGTTCATATCCTGGTCAGTAGCTCTGCGTCTTTCTCTTCACCGTCAGGGTAGCTGGTGTTGCCATTAGCTTCTAATGGGCATCCCAAAGTTCAAGTTTCACCATTCCCTGGCTTTGCTTCATGGTAGAATAGACCATATACCCTGGTCCATGTCTAGAGGCTGATTCTCTGATCCATCTCTAGAGGTTGATGCTCCGGTCCATCTCTAGAGGTTGATGCTCCAGTCCATCTCTAGAGGTTGATGCTCCGGTCCATCTCTAGAGGCTGATGCTCCAGTCCATCTCTAGAGGTTGATGCTCCGGTCCATCTCCAGAGTCTGATGCTCCTCGACAGCTTCATCTTTAGTGGCTGCACCTCTTTCTCCCCTTTCCTTTGTCTGTCAAGCCACTGAAGAGTCTTGGAATTATTGCCTCACGTCTGTGTGGCCTGCCTCCTAGCCAGCAGCGTGGGGGAGGGAGATAGCCCAGTGACTGTGATTCCTTTTGCCCTGTAGTAGAGAGGGGCTGTAAACCCTGAAGCAAAGAGTCTAGCTCAGCAGGTTGAAGTCAAATAAAACAAGAAGTCATTGAGGCCCAACTGAGCACAAGTCAAAGGAACGACATGCAGAAGGCAAAGCAGCTGTGGCCCTGAAAACTGTCGTGGTGGGAACTGGATGCTGGTGGTTAAATTCTTCACCAGTCTCCCTTGAGAAGAGTGACCGGTGAGTCCCTGAGTACAAACAATGCCAGGTGTCTGCTTGACCACAGGCAGCTGGGAGTCCTGATTCAGCTACTTGGTGAGCCCTTGAACAGCGCCTCCCTGGTGGTCCTCTGAGAATGCACTGAGGTCAGCTCCAGCCTCCGCCCCTTCTCCTACCCTTTTCTCTATCCTATGTGAAAAAGAAAATCCTTCTCCTTGTGGCCCATTAAACACAGAGCCTTACTCACCAAAACCAAGTTCCTTTCCCTGGAGGACACAGGACTGATTGTAAAATTCTCCTAGAAGGAGAAGGTGGGCTACTAAGTGAACAAAGAGAGAGAGAGTGAAAACCACAAACAATTTTTTTCATAGGAAAACGGTATTAACATTTTCACCTGCCACTGAGAAGTTAAGGGCAGAGCTTTGAAAGGGAAGTCCTGGAAGGGAGTTCTGACCATAGAGGACAGGGACTGGTCCCCAGCTGGAGTTGAGGGAGCAGACTTATCTGGACAGGTAACAAAAGCTGGTCATGGTGTCCTGGGACGGGCAGGTGTCTGGACTATGGTCTGAAGTCACAGGTAGGAGTTTGGAAAAATGGAGAACTTTTACCTGAATGAGCCCAAGTGTTACAGCCAAAGTTTCAGAGCTGAGTAAAGCAAGTCCTAACTGGCTGAGTCCAAGGGCCTGTGGTACCTCTGTGCCCACACCTCTTGGTACATGCCATCTTCAGAGACACTCAGAAGCCTTCTGCGCCTGCATTGGCCTCTGCCTGGACTAGATCCTTCTGCCTCTTCCCCGGTGACCTCTTTCATCCCTCTGTGCCCACATCAGATGATGTCTGGGTTTCTTGGCCTGAGATTGGCTTCTTCTCATTGCCTCCGAACTTCCTGGGTTTTCACCAATTGCTCTGTGTGCTCCTTTTTGTGCAAGAGTGTGTCATGAGTCGCAGGGATGGAGTTATGTTATCTTATGTTTTGAGACATAAAGCTTTTTTATCCTTATAACTGTTCTTTAAATTATTCTCAATAAGCTTTATAAAGCTAAGGTTTAATGGCAATTTCTGATTAAGATGCAACACCAAACTGAAAACATTTCTCTCAGGGATTACAGGAATGTCCCATGCCTTCCTCATTGCCGCACTTAAACTGCCTGGGTGCTTCACTGCATCTCCAGACAGGCCTTAGGCTTAGGGACTGCATTGTTTCCCAGGTGTGTGCATTGCTGGACAGAGCCTGCTAAAGAGTTAGCCATCCAACGGGTCTGCTCTGATCTAAGAGGAATTCCGTTAGCTTTCCTAAGGAAGACGGTAGAGTGTGACACCTAGAAGTCTATTATTAAAATCCCTATGTTCGTTCTATTTTTCTTTATGAAAATGATATGTGCTTTCAAATAGCAATGAGTATTACCATTTGGCCATATAATGCCCCCAAAGGCTCACATGTTGAAGGTGCTACCCCAAGCTGAGAAGTGACTGGATAATGAAGGCCCTAACTACATCAGTGAACTGATCTATTAAAGCCATAGCTGGGCAACTAGTAGGAAATAAGGCCTAGTTGGAGGAAGTAGGTTACTGGGGGGAGGTACCCTTAAATGGTATATTCTGTATTCCCTCTCCCTCTCTCTCCCTCTTTCTTCCCCCCCCCCCCCCCCCCCCCACCAATCTACCTGTCTATCTCTAGCCCTGTCTCTCTGCCTTCCTTGGCTTTATGGCTGTTATGTGATGAGCATCCTTCCTCTACCAGGCTCTTCTATCACACCATTTCTTTCTTGTGATAGGTCTGAAAGCCGTGGAGCCAATCAGCCAGGAACTGGGATCATAAGCCTTTCCTCCTTTAAGTGGATTTCCCTCAGGGATTTGTCGCATCAGGGGAAGCTGTTAACAGGTGGCAGCAGCCACGGGCGTCCAGTATTTCCTGTTTCTATGTTTGGGGCTTTCTCCTTCTGTTATGCCTCAAGCGGCCGTGCAGCGTGGTCTTGTGCTGGTTCATACAAGTCTGAGATTCACTTTGGTGTCTTCCTGACAGCCACTCAAGGATAGGTGTCAGCACAGGATCTGCTTCCACATCTGTTGAGAAGAACGTTCCAGGCATTTAGAAGGTGAATTCAATGAATGGCTTAAGGAAAATGCTGGAAGAATTCACACGCCACTTTTTGGTGATGGCACTGTGCTGGCAAGCTCGTGTCCAGTGTCTGGGTCTGCTCCCCCAGTAGACAAGTTATTCATTCAGGAAGGTCTTGGTCTCTCAAGAGTTGATTCTACACGTGTCCAGTCAGCACAAAACTAACTGGGGTTCATTCCAAAGGCAGCTATGAGCTTAGAGATTTCCCCAAGTGGATTCATACAAACAAAAGCCAAGAAGACAGTATTCTCCCAAATGGGCCTAGGATGTTCATCATAAGAAATGGACCACGAGGCAGGTCATTTGCAGCTAAATCCCAAGTGCTATTCATGGCATACTAAGTTACTTTGTGCCGGACAGGAATGGGCGACCCTTAGCTTGGCATCGGTCCATTTCCAGAGGTAGTGGGGTATAGTTCAGAGTCAGTATTTACAGCTCAGATTCAAATCTGCCTCTCCTGATTACACTGCAAATTTAGAGCAGTCGTTTTATCTATTTCTGTGGCTTCATTATACTACAGGATTTTAAATATCCCCAGTTTAAATAGTCTTGGTGTGCTTATAAAGAACCAATGAGTTCATAGTCATAAAATACCAAAAGCTTTCCCCAGTACGCAGGAAGGTCGTGCGGAGAGTGCTCTGGATCCCCTTCCGCATCACAGTAGCTCAGCTGCCTCTCTCCTCCAGCTCTGGCATCCTCTACCTCTGCTTCTGTCCAGAGGAGCAAGCGAGTGAGTGGCTGGAACACGTGGTAACAGGTCTGTTTTGCTTCGAATGGTCAGGGTTACTGACCATTCGAATGCCACCTACTCTGTTATTTCTTCCCATTTACGGAACATCACAAACTGCAGGATTCATGTGTCAAGGGACCCAGGATTGTATTTTACATTTTATAGCTCCTTTTCAGTTGTAGAGGAGGCAGTTTATGACTCCCTTTGATAAGCACTTAACTCTTAAGATCCAAACAAAGAAAAGGACTGGTCAGAGGACACCAGGTACTTCCAGCCAGATAGTCTCACTTCTTGAGCATTATTCAAATTAGCTGCAGGACTCATAATTCTGTGTTTTCATTTATTGCTGCAGTAAACCAAATGATTCTTTATCCAAATGTTATTTCCTGGCTATTAATTCAGTAGTTATTTTGGATTGTGACACTCCTCTTTGATTTAGGGATATGGCACCTTATAAATATTTAAAAGCCGGAGACTGACACTTTGAGAAATTGACTTTGATTTGTTTTGTTAATATCGCAGGACTAGAGTAATTATAGGCCTGGAGGATGTGGTCCCATCCTGAGCTCCTCGGGCGGGATGGGGGGCACGTACCTACAGCACAAGGAACTCAGCCGTAGAAGGCTGTTCTCGGGGCTTTTGCAGGTGAGGTGGCCACGTCTAGCTCCTCAGGTTCTTATTCTTCATTGTTGAGAAACTGCTCTTGATGCCAGGAATGTACAGCTGAAAACTGCCCATATTTGGTAAAATGGTAAAAAAAATAAATAAATAAAAGATCTCTCCTGAAAGTGTAGGGATGTTTTATGCATCCGTACATGCCAGCAAGGGTTTACAGCAGGGCTCGGGGTGATGTATGGACTGGTATGATTTAACTGTGGATCAATCAACCTATTAGGGAAAGAAGACAAGGTCAATAAGGTTGGGTCTCAGTGAACCAGAGGTCATCCTCCATTTCTCAACCTAATGTTCTTATTTCCTTTCCATTAACATTTCATAATGAAAAAATGCCTATATTCTTTAATTTTGGAGATAATTAAGTGAATTTAGTGCCTCTGAAGGGGGGAAATTTATAATGGCACAGAGGACCACCCTATTAATAACCGGAAGACAGGGGCCGCTGGGGGAGCAGCAGCGATGTCGCCATCGCCATTTGGGCTTCTCCGGTGACAGCCTTTAAGGGGTTCCAGCCCCCTGTTTCAACTCAGAAGCACTTTCCTGCTGAGACCAGAAAGACCTGTGTCGTTTCAGATCATGCCTTTGTCTCTTCGGAAGCCGTTTTCTGGTTCCTCTTAAATTTGAACATTGGCAGCTGACACAGATCTTTTCAAACACTTGGCATTCTCTATATGCGAACCACAGAAGTGAGAGGGGAACCAAGCTGTTCTGGAGCTTTCCTAAGGAGAAGCAGTGTGGTATCCATTGCCTATTGCAGCCTGATTAGTGTGATTGCTCACACCGAACACACAGGCACACTACACATGGCTGCTTCTGGTCACATGTATTCGAAGGGGCTGGAGACTAAGTCTGGCTGACTTCTGAGTTCCCAAGCTGGCCATTTAAAAAGTATCATTTCGAAACCGGCACTTTGATAACTTTTGGATTAAAATAGTCATTGACGCACACTCATTGTCTTTTTGTTCCCTTCCCAAGCCTTTTTAAAATAGTCACAGAGGATTTGGTGGAAATTCTCAAAGCCAAATTGGAACCCAGAGAACAGACAGATAAATAGGATTTAGCTTAGAAAACCCAAGAAAGTCAAACAGCTAACGACGGGGAGGTGAGAGGTCAGCTTTCTACCATCGACTCCTCCCTACAAAGAGCCCAGGAGCTGGTGCTGAGTGAGGTTGAAAGCCAGGCTGCGCCAGGAAAACAGGGATTCTAAGGGCCGTTGAATTCAGGGCCTGCTGCCCTGCTCCCTGGAGTCTGGAGGCTAGCCTCTGAATAAGGTAGAGCGGGGGAGTCTTTGCGTGGCGCCCTCTGTGCGGAGGAGGGCAGGGGTGCAGGCTGAAGACGTCCTGAATGAACAGTTCCACACTGGGGCTCCTCAGACCCCACTGCAGACTCCCAACCAGGTACCAGTCAGACTCTCTGGGGAACAGGAGCCCATAAAGAGCAAAGACGCGAGGAGGCAGACCTCACAGCTTCCCCAAGAGAACCGGTCACTCAGCCCCTCCGCCCCTCCACAGGGCAACCTCAAAGCTGTCATAGAAGCTTTTAAGCAAGAAGACTGGGAAACCAAAGATTACCTGACACCCAGGGAAAACCTCCAAGACTGATAAAGCCTCTTTAAATATCCTTAAAGGGGAAGATGCCGACTTGTATGAAACAACAACATGCTGATCAAGCAAGCCAGTCACGTAAAGACAAATACTGCGTGACTCCCTGTGTACAAAACAATTAGAGCAACCCAACTTGGAAACAGAGGATGATGGTTGCTAAAAGCTGGAATGGGATATTAGAAGTTGCTCAGAGGGTATGGTTACATAGGATGAGAAAGTTCTAGAGGTCTGCTATACAATACTGTACATGTACTTAATAATTCTGTTTACTTGAATTTTTGTGTAAATTAGCATATGTCTTTCCGTCACCATAAGAACAAAGATCAAAGCAAAGTGGTTAAAAACTAGGGAAGGAGAAGAAATGTCAAACAGACTGTCATTAACACCTCCAGAGAAGTGAGGGGGCCCTGGTGATTTCTCTTTTGCTATGGTTAAACCCTGGCCAAAACAACTTGGGGAGGAAAGGGTTTCTTTGACCTCATAGGCGAGTTGAGGTCCCTCATCTAGGGAAGTCAGAGCAGGAACCTGGGAGCCATCTCTTCATGAAAAACGGTAGATTCCCCAAAGCATCTAACGTTTTTAAAGGAGACGATGTCGTCATTAGTATGTTCTCTCCCAATTTATTTGAAAGAAGTCTGAACTAATGGTAAGCACACAGGCAACAAAGCACACAGTAAAGGAGATTGTTAGCCTGACACGGTGGCACGTGACTAGTCCCAGCACTCAGGAGGGAGTTCCAGGCCGGCCTTCGGGTCAGGAAATTGACAGGGGGTCGTAGTGAATTGTGTGAGCTAACTATGAATGTCTTGCAGGAGGGCATAATGATATAATTGTTCAGTGTTACCTAACAAAACAAAGTATATATATACAGGCATGCATTTATGTATATGAAATGGGCTAGTACATGAGACAGAGGAAGTTTTCAGATATAACATGAGTCAGATTGACCATTATCTTCAATGGTGGGAACTTGAATAATTCTGAAAACAAAATAATTGTAAGAAGTAATAAAATCTCAACTATCTTACTTGATTAAAATAAATCTAGTGTTGAAAGTGGTTGCTCCGGGTAAGAAAACAGTTGTTGCCAGAATATGACTGTGTGTCAGCGGAGTGTGACTTTGTGTGTGTTTGTAACAGCACAGTGGAGCTGATTTGCTTTCAACACTGATGGTTTAATCCTGCAGAGATCCAGGTGCCTCAGTGTTTATTGATATTCTGTTAACAATAGCCAAGATATGGAATCAACCTAGATGCCTGTCAGCAGAATAACGTACATAAAATGCGGTTCATGCAGACAGTGATATGTGATGATGTGGAGTTGGTCAGCCAGAAAGAAGAAGGAAGATGGACTGGGAGATGGCTCAGTGGATAAGTAGTTGTTGTGGGAACATGAGGACCTGAGTTCAGATGCCCAGCCCCACATGAAGCTGCGCACCTCTGTAACTTTAGTGCTAGTGGGAGACACAAAGTCAAGCCCTAGCTCCACATGCACACACTTGTGTGAGTGCACGAACACACACACACAAACAGGCACACACACAAATACCAAAAGAAAAATAAAATGGTGTCACTTGAAGCAAATAAATAGACAGACATAAATAAATAATAAATAAATAAAATGGATCTGGGAATTATCATGCTAAACAAAATAAGCCAGACTCAGAAAGGCAAATATTGTGTGGCTTTGCTCATCTGTGGGATGTATATTCAGATACTTGTGTAACGTTAATGTGGATGTGAGACTATTCATGGAGAGGAACAGGGCTAATAGCAAGAGAGATGGGAGAGGAGTTGACTTTGAGCAAAATACTTGACACTCGTGTGTGACATTCATAATGAAACCCATTATTTTGTACACTTATTTTTAGAAAACTGATAGAGATTTATCTAACTTTGATGAAAAAGTTAAAGTAAATAAATAAACAAGGCACTTTCACAGGGACACATACACACCAAGCAGCTATCTACTGCTGTGAATTTCACAAATCTTACCATTTAAATCCAGGAATCTAGTATCTGCAAACCTAATGGTATATTAAAATGATCTGGTAAAGCCTAAAGGAATTAATTTTTGATAGAAGCAAAGTCTTCAAAATGGAAGCTTAATTGTCCCAACACATAGATTTGGTCATCGCTCATCCACAGTGTGGGGAATAGCCAGTGTTTGTATTTCAGCTTAGGCACATAAACTTTTGCAGAAAAGCACAGGGTTGGAGAGGCAGGATTGATTATGTGGTTTCTGGAATGCCTGGAGTGACCAGAGCTGGATTTAATTGCTTAGCCAAAGTAGTTCCAGGGCATAAATTACTCGCAGGGTAATTTATACCCAGCGAATAGACTAGGAACACAAATACACAATGGTCTCTGGTAACTTGAAAGTCATAAAACAACCCCCACACACACAGCAAGAGTGGCCCAAATGGTAGGGTAAACCCAACCAATTGGCATAAAAACGATTTCCAAAGGTTTGCATTCCCTCCCCTTTAGGTTTGTGCAGGATAACTGATTGACAGCCACCTAACAGGGGTGTTTGGAAATTGTAAATATGTCTGACTAGTATTAGAATCGTCCTGTATATTGCTAAACCATATAGCAAAATTTATCTCTTAACTGAAACTGGGCTAACTCTCTAAGCATCTCTTTTATCAGTGCAGCAGGTTTTGTACCAGAGATGAGCTGTTTGCCCTTTCCCCTCCTTCTGAATATACAGAATGTATGTTTAATAAAGGGTATTTTTGCAAGGTACAGGATACAAGAATGGAAGAAGCAAGGAAGAGCGGTGTATTCCCACCTTCTCTTCTGCATAGAAGCAAATAAAGCTCATAGCTGCTGGCCACCCAGATGTTTCTGCATGTAGCAGTCTGCATCAGAGTATATTGTATGGCCACAGTTCCAGTAAACTAGACAGTAGTATATTCTGAATTCTGTAGAGAGATCAGTGTGTATATTTTATCTTCTAATTAGCTTGCCTTCTCTCCCTCCCCCCTCCATGTTCTTGGGCGTTTGCTGCTCAGAAACAAAAGGACATTTATAGCTCAGAGTTTAGCAGTATCAGAGTGTAAGTGCGGGTCAGGCCTGATTTATGTGGCACCACTGATAAGCAAGAGAGAGTGGGACCCAGGGTTAGGTAAAGCTAGTGAACTTGTCTTGGCTTATGTCTTTGATTCTGTAGGCAGCCAACATCCCTCTGGTGTCAGAACTGGCCATCGATGACATCCATTTTGATGACTTTTCCCTTGATGTTGATGCCATGATCACAGCTGCTCTCCGGATGTTCATGGAGCTGGGGATGGTACAGAAATTTAAAATTGACTATGAGGTAAGACGTTCTGTGTTGGCGCTAAGGAGTGCACCTGGCAGAGTGTTGTAGCCACTGTGAAGTAAAGGATTTCCAAAGATGCAACGTAGGTGATGGTCCCTGCCTGTGTACCCCATGAAAGTGCCACGAGAATCTCACAGAGAGTCAGTGGAGGTTTAGGGTTTGGTTTTGTTTCGTGAAAATGTCTTTATTAGATGTGTCTTATTTTATGCGTAGGACTGTTTTGCCGTGTGCAAGAATGTGCACCACATGCATGCCTGGTACCCAGGGAGGTCAGAAGAGGTTGTTGGATACCCTTAAACCAGAGCTGAAGATGTGAACTGGACCCCGATCTTCCACCAGAGCAATGGGTGCTCTTGACCACTCCCTAACTCAGCCTCCCCTCCTGTTTCAGACCCTGTGCAGATGGCTTCTGACAGTGAGGAAGAACTACCGGATGGTTCTCTACCACAACTGGAGACATGCTTTCAATGTGTGCCAATTGATGTTTGCCATGCTCACTGTAAGTGTGTTTGTGGAAGGTGGAGGGTCACCGTCCGCTCTGTGTGGACCCCCAGCTTCCTCCCATATATTCCTGTTTCATTGAAAAAATGCCCCACAATTATTCCATGGCAACCCACATATGTCTTGTTTAGGGTATTATATATTTGACAACAGTTTCTTTAAAGCTACAAAATCTTTAACACCTTAAAGTGAGAGTATTGCCCTAGAATGAAGACTAGGACCTCTTCAGTGCTCTCCTGTGGTAAGCTGGTTTTTCTCATCCATCCTTACTCCCTACGATTCCATGTAATTTCTTTGTGGAGGAACTAGAGATGAGTCACAGGGCAGAGAAATCCCTGGATAAGACTGAGTTGCTTCAAAGACCCAAGAGGGTGTATGAACATGACCATGAGAATATGGAATTCTGAAAGAACACTTGCTTGGGGAAATGCCCAGTGAGGCCTCAGGAAAAGGAAGGGTAAGAGTAGACATGCAGAGTTCAGAAGCTCACTATGCTGAAATTATTTGTCCCTTGGGCTCTAGCCAATTGGTGGAGGCCTGTGTGATTTATAGAGACCACCAGCACAGCTGGCCAGAAAGAGCCTTTGGATTAGCTCTGAAAGCAAATGTTGATGGCCAGGATCAAAACAAAACCCTCTACTTGTTCCCGTTTGCTAGTGAGAAGCGTTGGTCTGGTTTCTGCTTACACTGTTAAATGGCCAAGGAGAATGCATCTGACTCAAATATGTTTGGTTCTCCACTGCTTAGTAATGTAGACAAGTATAGATATATAGACATGTGTGTGTATATATAAATATATTTACTGTGCAAAAAATAGATGACGGGTTCTGGATTCTTACAACATAAATACAAATACCTCGTGTCTTTGTACCCATCTTAAAATTTAGACACAAAATTGGGACTTCTGTGTCAAATGCATTTTGTTTTGGACCAAATAGGCAAAGACCATTCTGCCTCTTCCTGAAAATCTCCGCCCTGTTCTCTAGTCATTAAACTTCTCCCCAACCTTTAAGGTACTGATCCAATGCCAGTTTTTCGACAGCATTCCCCTTTCTCACAAAACATCAATAATTACTTCCTCCCCCACAGTGCCAGTGTAGGACAGCTATTTCTACTGTGTGTCTTGAGTTCCCCATCTCTCATTCTCTGCTAAGCCACCCAAGGAAAGAGACAATTCCTCGTTCCTTCTGCAACATTCACATGTGTGTTCCCATGTGCCTCTGCATCCCAGCACACCTGTGCTCTGTCACACACTCAGTCAACTCTCAACAGCGTATGTTGGACTGGCTTCAACTCAAGTGTGCATAAAATGAGATTAAAAGGTCTTCACTTTCTGCTTTGGATCTTCACTTTCTGCTTTGGAACTCGTGTGGGTCCGCCTCTGCTTAAGGATGAGACAGACTGACTGGGAAAGCCAGACAGGTTCTGCCTTCTACTGTGTACACCATCAGAGCCAAGAAGTTACTTATGGAGGGAAAATACTTTCCCTCATGTGGCTTGCTTGCTCAATGGACAACATTGCTTGGAAACAAAGACACCTTCGTCTTGCTTAACTCTAATAGAGCTCAGTAGACAAATAGTTTCTGTGTGGAAAGCTCACAAGTCTGGCTCACAGAAAGCAATGACTTATTAACTAGTTATCTTGGGAAACCTGTGGATTTGTGGAATTGCCAAAATAAGCAAGCAGAAGTATTGTTCAGAGAATGGAAATAGAGATGTTCATGACACTGTGAGTTGTTGATATCAAGGATAGAGATGGTCTTTTGTAACAAACTTCTGGGGAAACAGACTTCCGGTGGCAGTGGTGGGGTCATGGTGCACCCCCAGGTAAGAAAAGGAACGAATGTTGAACTTTCGTCACTGAACGTTTTTGTAGTACCAACAGTCTTGATGCTTCTTAAGTAGGGTAAGAAAAGTAGCGCTTTCCAGTTATGCCCCACCCCCAATAGTTGGGGGCGTCATCCTGTCAGAGTGTTTTAAGGGTGCTTTGTGTTTGCTCAGCAACTTGAAGAGGGTCTCTGTTAGGAAAAGTCTGCGTTCTGTTTTTGTATTCATGCTGCTGCAAAAATAGAAGCCTTCACTGTTGAAGTTCTCCGGGGAGGCGGGCGGGAGGTGGCGCAGTGCAGAAAGGAGTGTTTGGGAAGAAGATGTCAGTGGATATTATTTTAGTCTCCCGCACACAGAACTACGTGGTGGCATCTGGAAGAGTCGTTACTTTCTGCTCCTACGTTTCACTGATCTTAGTGAAGGATGACAGGGGGCTGAAATGCCAACTTTCGTTTTCCTCACACAAGGGTCTTTTCCAGCTGGATCTTGGAAATCTGGTTAAGCAGAATTTTTTGAATCAAGAAAATAATTCTGGAGATGGCAAAGATTTTGCTGGATGTATGAAGACAACGTTAGAAACAAATCTAGCTTCTGACATATGATCTCCTGGGGCAGAAGGGGACCCACATTATGTCTGTGTGGGCACCAGAGCTGCACACACCCCTAGAGTCTGCTGAGGTCGTTCACTGTTTCCCTTTTACACTCTGTCTCCATTCAAGGGACCACATATTTTATTTCTGTGGGACAAGTTAGAACCCAAACTGAACCTTTCTGTTCATCTGGATTTTTGTTTTGTTTTGGGTCTTTTTTTTTTTTTTGAGACTCATGTAGCCCAGGCTGGCCTTAAACTAACTGTGTAGCTGACAATGCTCTTGAACTTCTTTTTTAAAACATAATGTTTTTATTATTTTTGAGAATTTCAAGCATAGATACAACGTATTTTGAATATATCCACTTCTCACTCCCCCTTCTACCTCCTATCAGAGGTACTCCCCACCCCTCCCAACCTGGCATCTTTTTTTTTCACTTAATTTGTGTGTGTGTGGATTTCACACAGGAACACCGTATTTACATAATGTCCACCCCTCCTGCTACCCTCTGACACTTCCCTTGCCCCTACTCCCTTTCCAATCCATGACCTCCTCTTTAGTTGCATAATTATGATTACACAATCAATTACAGTTATATGTCAGTTTGCTGGCTCCATCTGATGTTGTTGCTATGTGTGTATGTTTGGGGCTGACCAGCTGGGGTTGGGTAATCTATCAGGAGCTCATCCCTGGAGGAGACTGCTTCTCCCTCTCTTCAGAAGCCTTCATCTGCCTGTAGCTCTTCATCTAGGGGTGGAGCCTTGTGAGATCTCCCCATCCATACTGACAAAATGGCACGGGTGTTGTCATTATGTAGATCTTGTTTAGGCAGCCATATCATTGACATTTCGTGGGTGTGGCCTCCCCGTCATATATAGAAGACACAATCTCACAGCAGACATCTTGGTTCTCTGGCTCTTGCAATCTTCCTGCACCCTCTTCCGAGATGTTCCCTGAGCCTTAGGTGGAGGAGTTGTGTTGTCGATGTATCAGTTGTGGTTGGGCACCCCATGGTCTGTTGTTTCCATTTGGACCACTTGTGGATTCTTGTAATAATCTTCATCTAATAATCTTCATCTAATGCAAAAAGAAGCTTCCTCGATGGGGAGTGAGAGCTATACCTGTCGGGATAAGAACACGCACATATTTAGAATACAGTTAGGAATTATATTGGTTTGGGAAAGTAGCCATACTAGGTTCTCCGACAGGGTCCATGACCCCACCAGCCATGAGCAGTTGGCTAGGTTTACAGTACCAAACATGAATGCCCTCCTCCTGAGCAGGACAGAAATCCAAGTAGACAGCTGTTGGTTACCTCCAAGATATCAGTGCCACTACCACACCCTAGAGGATATTTTGCCACATTTTGGTCATTGTGTGGTTGGGAGGCTTAACAGCTAGGTGGCACTGTTGATTAGTGGATTTGCTTTGGCAACTTGCGTAGCACTTTCAGACACTATGAGAACTAGTTTTCAGGGTGTAGGCTTCCTGGTCAGTTCTAGCTGGAGTCCTCCAAGAACTGTGTCAGAAGTAAGTAGTATCTTCAGCAACAGGTCCCACCTACAAGTTCTGGGAGGCAACCAAAAGCAATGCCAATAAGCTATATAGAATGGGTAGGGTAGTCTCTTCGACACCTGCCCCGGCCAACAACTGGAGAGCAAGTTTCCCATGCCTGGTACTGGGGGTTTTCTTTGAGTCCAATGCCCCTGAAAGAGCATTACTGCTCCAAGTAGCATAACTGCATTTAAACTGAGTATATATGGACACACACACATACACACACACACACACACACACACACACACACACACACACGTATGTGTGGTTATTTTAAATAAGCATAAAAATAATGTTTCCCTATGACTTGTTCAAACATCCTTCATGTTATTTATCCTCCTCCCCTCCTCTCCCTCTGTATCTCTCTCCTTCCTCTCTTCCCAGTTAAACCCCCCATTTCCCTATTCCTGCCTACATAGCATCTGTGTTCTATTATCTCCGTCTCCAGGGCGCCCTCTCCACCCCCATCCTCCATCCCTTTTCGCTTCCCTGGTTTCTGTTTGCTTTATGCTGAGCTTCTGATCCCCTAGCCTCTACCCCCCAACTGCTGGGGTTACCTCTGCCAAAAATGGGAGAGAGGGAAGGAGGGAGGGAGGGAGGAAGGAAGGAAGGAAGGAAGGGAAGAAGGAAGGAAGGAAGGAAAGGAAGAAGGAAGGAAGGAAGGAAGGAAGGAAGGAAGGAAGGAAGGAAGGAAAGAAGGAAGGAAGGAAGGAAGGAAGGAAGGAAATTTTTTTACTATAGCCCAATCATCTGGTTCAGTCTGGATCACAAAGCCAAAAGAGAATGCCCTGTGTATACAGAAATTTCCTCTAGATGGCACTCCAAGGCAAAGTTTCCCAGCCAATCTCTGGAAAACAGAGGTGTGTGTGTTGGGGGCTGGGGGGGGGGCGCGATTAAACCTTGACCAACCTTCCCTGAAAGTGCTTCCTTTCTTCTGGCATGAGAGACACTAAGGCACACAGCCCAGTGCAAAATGAATGTTTTCCTTAGAATACTCACCAACAAAGCTGGTCGGTCGCAGTCTTCTGTGAGGATGGCCTGTTTTATGACTGCCTCCTGACCCACGTGCGTTAGCATGAGCAATCAATCTTGCCTTCTCCCTG
This sequence comes from Peromyscus leucopus, assembly GCF_004664715.2. Lineage (NCBI taxonomy): Eukaryota > Metazoa > Chordata > Mammalia > Rodentia > Cricetidae > Peromyscus > Peromyscus leucopus. The sequence goes on along the minus strand of NC_051066.1, from coordinate 53,058,349 downwards.
TGACTTGAAACCTGGTTGTGCATTTTCCTAAACCCATTGTCTGGGAAAATGGGAAGGTGCACAGCTATGTGTCACTGCTGAGCAGATTTTGGTCCACAAATAATGGGACACTCAAATTATGAATATATACACCAATTTCCTAGCCTGTATCTCACAGAGAAAATAAGATTATTGACTCAGAATGGTTTTGCAGAAGCCTCCAGGCTCGTGTTTAGGAAACCAAATCATTTTAGCTCATTAGAAATTGAAAGAAACAAAGGAGAACTTTATGGGACAAGCAATTTGATATGGATTTTGATGGACATTTAGTTCACCTGGGACCCCACTGGTCACTTACTTATTTGTTCTGTGCACCTGGCTGGAAATTTAAAAAATTGTGGGGTCAAAGCTTCAAGGTTATCTTTTGTTTTCAAGAGATCCCTATATAGTTAAAATTCACTGAGTTTTGGCTTCCTCTAATAAATGTAATTTATGACTAGGTAACGCTGTCATCATCTATGACTAAAACGGAGAATAAAAACCTATAAATCCACAGTACCTATACAAATTCTCCTTATTTATGTAAGTAGAAGGGAATACAATCCCACTATGCACATGTGTGATGGAAGATGATGGCTGTGTCTGCCCTGAATTCACAGTGTAAACCAGATACGGGAACGGACCATTTTAGCTTGTAGTCTGTAAACTCCAGGCATGTCTTGATGTCTAAGTTACAGGGATACTTTTGGGGGTGGAGGATTATAAATGATATGTGCTCTCCGACAGATTTTCCCAGGGGGGAAGGAAGGTTTCCTTGGAGTCAGGATTCTTTACTGTCCTAGAAACAGACTCATTAGCGCTTCAGGCACTGCCTTGCTTCTTGGAGGGGCTCAATAAAGATTAATTGAATTGAGTGAATTTAGTTTAGGACAATATTATTTAAAGAACTGTGTTGCCCAGTGCCCAGAGCTTTGTTTTTGTTTTGTTTTTAAGCACTATAAGATGACGAACAGTTCTCATCTCTCAGAACCTTGCTTTCATCGAATCACGCTAAGGTTCAGCTAGGGTTCATATAGGATATTATGATCTTGCAGAACTCACTAGATATGAAGGAGAAAGAGCATGTGATCACATTAAAATTTATGGTGGTACTGGCAGCATGGCACTATGTGGGGAGCCGCAGTTAAACACTAATAATAACCGAGTGTCACAGCACACACGTTGACACCTCCTGACATTTACCGGGAAATCTTAAATCTTTAGTGTGGAGGTGGTGTGCTTTAGTCCATCTTTGTGTTGTCAACAAGGTTATTTGGGGGGCCAGCCACACCATTTTATTGATAATTCAAAGTGGAGCGCAGGAGGAACATGTAGGGGGAAATTTGTCCTGTTCTCAAGCTGGAGAGTCCCCTGTCATCTGCTGACTGCCATTATCAGATAAGTCCTTGATCTCTGAAGTCAAAAATTTCTTCCAACAGGAATCTCAGGAGCGCAATTAGAACTCTTTGCTTCCCCCTTGGGAAGGACAGGGCCATCCAGTTGTTAAATAAAACATTCCAGCAACCACAGTCCTCATCATGACAGAATCATATGCCTTTACCGATTCTGACATTGCAGGGTACAATAAGTTCTTGATGTTCTGTTCTGTGACCGGCTATACTAAAGTAAATGATAATCACGCTTGAGATCTCCAAATAGAATTTTCCCTGGCACCACTTTGCCAGTATAAATAGTTACACTTACCTTAACATAATTGCTATATGTTATATAGCTATTGCTGTACTAGTATAATGAAATTTGCACGTTAAAAACACTTAAATCTTCATGTAGAAGTAAAGTAAATGTATGGCAAATTTTGTATTTAGGGAAGGAGTGGAGCTTAATATTTCAGCAGAACATCAGCTATGGGCACGATAAACCGTCAATGGAATTGACCGGTTGGACGCAGTGATTCAGTAGCATTTAAGACCCCTGCTCTTTAGGCACGTGAAAAGGCTTTTATTTTTATTCTCCCACCTGCATTCCAGAGCCCCAATTAGGCCTTCCATGTTTCTAGCTAACGTTCTCTTTATTCACATTTATTTCATAAAAGACGAAAAGCAAGTCCACACGTAATTAAGAACCTGGTGTGCTAGTAGCCAAACATACAATAGAGCAGAAGGATCGTCCAATCCATTTCCTCTCACAGGAGAATCACCTCCATAACTCATTTTAAGCACTGCCATTCATGAGTTATGAGTCATTCCCTTTCTAGTGAAAATAAATTCTCCTGCACCATCAGCCTGCACTGGGTATTTTTCTCAGGACATGTAAATTGTAAAAGTGTACGGACGTAATCGTGTCTGGCGTTAGCTCCAAACTGTAAGCCCTGGCTCCGGGACACGGGCTTGTAAGGAAATGCATGCCGTCTGGGGGTTGGAATTGCTGCTTACAATACTTTTTCTTTTTTCCTTTTTCTTTTTTAAGTGAGTTTATTCTTGAGTTTTTTATGGTGTTGGTAAACTGCTTAATCTGTCGATTTGTGTTTTATGACGCCAGCCAAATCCTTCAGGTCAGAGAGACCCAGCAGCCCAGGCACTGTCATTTATCACAGCTTCCATTTTCCGCACTGTTTGACATGCTAGTGGCACTTTCTTGGGACTGAAACCTGGCACCTAAGGGTGTTAAGTTAGGGGCTTTAAAAACTTTTCAATTTTCATGGGTCTCATATTTAATCCTGATTCAATGATGAAAAATAAAATTTGGAGCAAGCTTTGGAGAGTCCCCATGGTCTTGAAATCTATCACCTGAGTCTGTTGGGAGCTTTGAGAGACCTGGCTTTCCACACAATTAATATGCACCAAGTGATCTCTCTGTGTGTGCTCAAAAATCTGTGACATTATTGTGCTCACTCGGAATTTATCATAAATAAAACACAAACTGTGTTTCTGAACAAGTCCCCTGAAATCTAAAGACACACATTCTTAGTGTTAAAAGACCAGGCTTTGGGAATCCAATAGTCCTCTTCCTTTGCTTCTTTGTAAAATGCGTGGTTTATTGTGTATCTAAATCCAAGGAGAAGCCTCGGTTCCTTGAGCTTTCCCCTTTAACTGGTGCATTAGTCTTTTTTTTTTTTTTTTTTTTTTTTTTTTTTGGTTTTTCGAGACAGAGTTTAAGTCTCACTGTGGTACTTAGGGATTTTCCTTGTACCATTCTTTCCCTCTTTCTGCATGTTTTATCAAAAAAGAACTATGTGGACTGATGTTTGCATGACCACATCAGGACTTCCTGCGAATAGAAGAACGAGCATTGCCAGCCCACATAGGTGATTTCAGCATTAGGGGAGGCTGAGGCAGGAGGATTGCTGTGAGTTCAAGGCCAGTCTAGGGATACATAGCAAAACCTTGTCTTAAAAAAAAAAGAATGTTGACTGATGCCAGATAGTTTTGTTGAAACGTTCTTTCAAATGGACTAAACAAGGTAATTGAATGTACAGATGGAGAAAGACTACAAAACACAGATTCCACTGAAGTTAGGCAATGTGTGCATGGCATTCATTATAGTCTTCTATTTTTAATGTTCTTATAGTTCCAAAATATTTTTCTAGTATAGTCATAAGTATAGTGATAAGTTAAACATTAAGTCTTAGAAGTGGTGGGGGAAAAAACCTAAATATAATAGATAAAATCAACCTAAAATTTTTTTCATTTATGCACTAAACATCTACTCAACATGAGAATTTTATAAGGCACATCACTGGGTTTTTGTACTTCTCCTTTCTGATACTTGCCTGGATAAGCATTTGCAACATTATTTGAAGGCAACAATCACCATTGGCCCCATACACGCCTTGGGGTGTAGAATCTGGTACTAACTAAGTATGTTTTGAAATTCCCAGATGTAGAAGAAAATCATTCCAGAATAGACTAAAGTCTACCAGGACTGAGTTTGGCAAGGAGAGTCACTGTGTGCTTAAATCAATATTTTATTATTGCCAAGTAATTACTTGACCATGTTCATCTTCAGAAGAAAAGCAAATGCAATCAAAACTATCCCACTCCCTCGGACCACGAAGGCAAGCGGCATAGGATCCCTGTGCTGGGATCATGGAGAGGGCGGCATGTCAGTGCTGGTGGCAGTCCCCTGACTGCTGTGGAAACATCTGGTCTCAAGACAGGCTGACAGGCCTCTTTTTCAGCTCAGCAGTCAACGCTGTGGACACCAAAGGGGTCTGGCCACTGACCGTCGGTGAGATAGTTTGGCCTCTTCCCTTCCTTTGAGGACTGTGGGTGACGGCTGCTCTTTCTGCTCTCGGTGTTTTCACTCCACACAATCTCTGGCTGCCACCAAGCCTACTCAGAAACTTTAAAAAGCAGGCCAGCTATAGCAGGCAGCCACCAAGCCTACTCAGAAACCCTGCTGGTTACCAAGAGAAGTCGCTGCCGCTGTAAAGCCTGAGAAAATCCTCTGCCTGATGTCATGGACTGGAGCGTATCAAACAGCTTGACACTCCCCCGCTTGCCCTTAGGGCCCGTACTGAGAGGTCGCCATTGCCTCATGAAGCAAGCAAGACAAGAATCCCAGCCAGTAGGGTGTAGGGCTTGCAGCAAATGCAAACCCAAGCGTGGTCCTGAACGATTTTTCACCACTCTGCTCCACCCATGACTGAGATATGACTGGAGGTGTCACTGAAGGCACCTTTCCTGCAGAGCCAAGGGATGCTGTTGGGAAGTCTCCCTTACAGATAGATTCCTCACATTAGAGGTGCTCTAGCAGATGTGGGCCAACCTCCACTGGGCATCTTGGGACATCTGTTTGGAAGACATGAGCACCTTATCTAGGGTATTTACAAAGAAGCCTTCCAAGTGGCTTGGGCTAAAGTAAATGTAACAACAAACCAAAGGAAGGCTCTGGATAGTGACTGTCAGCCCTCTGGGTACTAGAATTAAAACCCAAGAGAAGCTCCCGGCTTCTTGCTAAGCGGCTTCTCCCTCGCTGCTTCCACTCACAGGACTTGCGAACTCAAGCCTCTAAGTATCTGTTAGAACGTGTTGCCCAGGAGCAGGGATATGGAGAGCAGAACTTCCTGCCTCTCAAACCCCTTGGACTGGTCTGGGTGGGACTCTCTGCTTTCCTTGTCCATGAGAGGAGAAGGAGAAAGTGCCGAACTGAGTCAGGGACTGAAGACTCCATGTGACTGGGCACCTCCGGGATGCAAACAGGACAAGATTTGCAAGGCATGGTGTGCTGTCTTCAAAAGCGAAGCGAAGATGGCCGGTCATTTCCGCTATTGCGCTCCTCCACGTTGCAGGATCTCCAAGAACCAGTTGACTGGTGGCCAGGCTCTCGACATGACTGGACATGACTGGGCTGTATGTGCAACTCGGGCCGGCAAAGACTAGGACCATGATCTCTACGGCACTCTCCCTTGGCCGGGGCTGGTGCAGACACTCAATTTGCTAAGGACACTTTTCAGAATGTCACCATTTAATTCAGACCAAGAATAGTTTGGTTACAAAAATATCTGCATTTTAAAATTCAGTATAAGCTATTTCTTTACTATTTTCTATTAAAACATTTTTTAAAAAAACAAAATGATTGTACCCAAAACCTTTGAAATTACAAATAAAATTTTCTTTTTCTTTAAAAAAAAAAGGTCTGAAAATATACAGGGTATATAAATTTTAATGAATAAGTGTTCTTTGTGGCTTTTTTGACACAAAGTAAAGTTTTGTCACTGGACTGCTGACTTCCTGATGATGTCCAGTCAGCTGTCTCCTGTGCATGTAGTAGACATGTTATAAAAGTGGGCTGTTTCATATCTGCTCTCAGATCTTTGTTTTCTATCGAGTCTCATTTGCAAAATCATGTGTGCTATCGGGTTGATCTGGGGGCAACAGAGGCAAGTTTAGGCTGAGAACGTCAAACGGCTTTGCAGGGCCAGCTGGTGCCGCTCAAGAACAGTGCCCTTCGAGGATAAAGCACGTATCAGGTGATTCTGTAGAGCCCTACCAGCTGTCCACGGCACTTAAAACCTGCACGTCTGTCCCTGTCCTCTCACAGTAGAGGTGGTTCACGAGCCAGGTTGTCTGGGGTCTAGTCCCACCTCTGCTACTTCAGACATGTTATCTGGCACTTCTGTTAGGAAGATAAGAATAGCATCTACCTAGAGGGTTCTCGTAAGGGTTCGTGAAACTGGCATATTTAGAAGCGTGCTTGGCACACACTGAGCACTATGACCGCATTAATCGTTGTTAGTATTTCCTCAAGCCTAATTTCTCAAACATTCCAATTGCTTGCTACATAGCAAGTACCTCGTAGCAGCCGTTCAGTGAAAAACTCCTCGACAGCAGCACCTAGGGCTGATACGACATGTGTCGTGTTTTGTAACTGTTCGAATTCAGCGGACCCACTGTGACAGCCACTTTCTTTGTCTGTGATCGTCCTGCATTCACAGCTACACAGAGTCAGCTTCACAATGGAGACACGCTCTAACGGCCTTAGATCCTTACGTTGGCTACCGACAGAAACTCACTGGTGGCCTAGCAGAACCTGAGAAGGAATCTTACTGATCTGGGTACTTCAAAGTCCTCAGTGTTGTATGCTCTAGGAGGTAGGGAAAGAATTGTCCCAGAAAACATGTCAGCCCCTCGAAAGGCTGCCACTGGAGGCTGGGTCAAAGGGTGATAACACAGCCTTCCTTAACAGGTGACTTGAGGATTAGATATACGCATCTGATTGTCTCCTCACTTAGACATATTGTATTTATTGCTTGTATTTCTGATACACACCGTGAGAGAGGGCAAGTGAGAAGATATATTAACACAAAAGTCAAGAGAAGTCATAATTATTGAGGAGGGACATAATTTTATTTGAAAATAAAATAATAAGTGAGAGTCAAGAAATAAATACATCAAGACATACTTCCCCTGCTTCTCTGTTTTCTTTTTGAAAGTATATTATCTTCAGCAGGCAGCTGACTCCTTCTACTCAATATGGGTAAATGTAGGTCTGAATGGATGCGAGGGAAGGAAGATGGATGAGGACGGGGAGGAGCAAATAGAAACTTAGCGGCAGGTGGACACTTTTCAGGCCTGATGATTCTCAGAAACCATTTACCAGGCAGCTTTAAATCACAGTCAAGAGCTAGGTGTCGCTTCACTAACTCAGGTACCACAGTCAGAGAGGCAAATACGCCTGTGCGGCTGTGTGGATGCCGAACCTCGGGGATTCTTTATTCTAAGGGTCCAGTGATGAGCTGCAGAGCCTTGGAGTCACATGAAATCGTAAGATTTTATAGAAAGAGAGTTCACGTATCTCATTAAATTCTCAAAAGTATCAGTGATATAAATAATTTTAGAGCCAGGTACCGAATTTTAAGAGAAGGGGAAAATAAAAGGTTACTGTGTGAAAACTCCCAGCGACAGAGGCAGAAAATAGAGAGAGAAGGATAGTTTATGACTCATCAATAAAGAACAAGGTCCAGCCCTCTGCCTTCAGGGCAGAGGTGGCGGGAGAAGGGACGTACATGAGAACAGTTTCCCCAGACCTGCCAAGGCTTGGGAACTAGAGACTTCAGAGGTCACAAAATAGGATACAGTGGTGGGGTGACGATGACATGGGGAGTCCCCTCTACATAGTTGAAGATTTGCTCTTACTGCAACCTGTTCAGGAACCAGAGTATTTGCAGGAGAAAAAAAAGCACCATCGTTGAGGATGCCACCAAGAAGACAAGATATGCAGAGTAGAGAATCCTGAAAGCCTGCAGCCTCCTGGGTGTGAACCTTCAGCTCCTTTTTGTTCCGTGTTTACATTGTTGTTCTAGGCACCAGACCGGAGGAGAGTCCAGAGATGTGGGTTTAGATCTAGTGTTTGGGGATCTTCAGTGAAAGATCAGTCAGACATTTGGTCACCCTACGGTAAGGCCTAGCAACCTGCAGGCCTTGCCTCACACTCACCCTGGTGCAGGGTAAGCCTCAGATTCCTGCATTTCCACGTGTGCACAGTCATCAAAAGACATTTAAGGAGGGCTGGAGAGATGGCTCAGAGGTTAAGAGCACTGCTTGTTCTTCCAAAGGTCCTGAGTTCAATTCCCAGCAACCACATGGTGGCTCACAACCATCTGTAATGAGATCTGGTGCCTTCTTCTGGCCTGCAGACATACAGGCAGACAAAACACTGTATACATTAATAAATAAATAAGTAAATAAATCTTTTTTTTAAAAAAAAAAGACATTTAAGGAAACACAAAGAAAGAAAGGGCTCAGAGGATGCAGGAAATTCAAAGGAACGGAAGAAAACATCAGAAATGTTATTAATTTCTTCAGCAGGGTAGGAAAAGAGTTAATACATCTGTGGGAGAAGACCAGGTGGGATTATAAAAAGGAGCAGAGAAAATGCTTATAAATTTAAAACTCCTAGAAAGAAAGAATAGTCTATACAGGAAATGGAAGAAAAGAGATCTTAAAAAAATAATAGAACTGATACTCAACCTATTATATACTCAACTCATACAGGACAGGAAAAAATATTGAAGGGCCAGAGAGACGGCTCAGCAAGGAAGGGCATTTGTGGCCAAGCCTGAAAACTTGAGTTCAGTCCACTGTGTCCACATGGCAGGAAAAGAGAACAGACTCCTGAGAGTGACCGCCACGTTCACCCCATGGCACACCCATACATGTACACACATGTAAAAGCTAAATAAAAAAATAAACATAATAAAAATAGAATGAAGAGAAACAACAAAAAGATTTGAGGAACGCTGTGCTGGAGAAAAAGAACCTGCAGATTAGATTTACAATGTAAACAGAATGAGAAGAAAATCCTGAACTAATCATATCTTTCTGAAATTACTGAACACCATGAATGAAAAGGAGATTCAGAAGCAAACTAACACAGAAAATATTAGGAATAAGAATAGCATATTCTTCCCAAAAGCAACTTTACAAACTAGACCATAAGGTAGCTAGTCTTTTAGAATTCTGAGAGCAATTATTTCCCCCCAGAATTGTTAGGCAAACTAACAGTTGAGTGTGAAAACAGAGTAAAGTCCCCCCACCCCATCCCAGTCAGGCAGCGCCTTAGAATAACTGGCTCCCCAAGAAATGGACACACTTTCTCATGAAGGCTGGCAGATGTGTTCCTGCAAAGTGAGGTAGAAATTGAGGAAAGGCATGAAATGCAGACATAAGAGGCCATCCCAGGAGGGAAAAGCAGAAGCCCTGAGAGGGGACAAGCCAGACCTGGCTACCTCCAGCACACAAAAAGATCATACAGGAAGTGTGAAATGTTTGATTCTCTTCAAAATTACTTAACAGACATTTCATAAAGTCATGTAGGATATGGAAAGGCATAGCTGTTTCAAAGAAATCTAAACTCCAGGAAATCAAAGTATTTAAGAAAACAGTCATTGTGTACTTGTTGGCTGGGCAGTGGGTAGCATTTCTAGGGTGATCATGAGGAAAGTTCTGGGCATGGGTTATGCTGGGAATGGAGGGGAAATGTTGGGGACCATCACCTCTCATCTGCCACTACACCATCAATGTTTCAAGGCACACTTGGGGGCGGGGGAAGGGGGGATGTAGGAGTGTGCTCTTCTCTTCCCTGCATTAATTGTGAGCCTTTAGGCACAAGATGGAGCCTCTTTGTGACTCAATTTCCCCATCTGTAAGTGGGGATAATAATAGCTATTACCTCATAAGACTGGTAAAAATACTAAGTAGGTTGAGCAGTTGAAAACTCTTAGGGGAATTTATAGTAACATATAGTAACAAAACTGTGTAAGTATTTGGTGAATTATCAAGGGCGAAAACGTATGTATATTGTGTAGCAATATGGTAAAAATGTCACCAACTTAGCTAAACAAATGAATTTGGTTGCCTTTGGGAATCAGGAAATATGAACAATGAGGGACTACAGAGTTTTGGCTTTAGGTTTCTTAGTATGGTTTCAAAAAACTATTACAGGTAATAAAATAAACAAAAACTACTATCCAACAAGTTTTAAAATGAAGGGAGCCCACAAGCTTTGGCAGGGAGTACTCCATAGCCCCAGACAGTTTATTACCATTCCCATGTGTTGTGTAAGTGATGTCGTATGTGTTTCCAAATCTAGCCAAGGAACCAAATCAGTTTTGAGACATAAAATTGTCAATCCAGGAATCCATCACTCAGTACTTTCTCTATTAAAACCACAACTAATTAAAGAACAAAGTTCTCATTGCCCTAAAAGAGTCTTACAGGTATTAGCCGGTAATCCGAGATCCCTGGAGGAGAAACATACCTGAAAAGTAATTTCAAGCTGACTCCCCTCCTCCTACCCTCTGATAAAGAATTTAATAAGTAATGGAACCGGAGACTTAGACTGTGACGTGGGAGGGGCACAAGGCCTCGGGTGGAGAGGGCCCACAGACCTTTCTCCCGAAGGTGCGTTTCCTCCTCCAAACTAGTGAAAGGGCCACCTGGAGCCAGAGAACGGGTGCTGTTCTCGTGCCCATAATGATATCCAACTGCCTCCAGGAGGAAGTACACCCCAGCCACACACTGCACACAGCTCCTGGGGTCAGAAACAAAGACCCGGAGATCACGTACTCTCCTCTTGACTCTCAGTCCTGGCTGTCGATTCCTCAGCCAACGCCCAGTTTCCAGCATTTACCTGTATGCTTTCAAATCTGTCTGCCGACTCAATACAGATTAAGAGGTTTGTCAGATAATTCTAGAACGTCATCCCGCACCAATCTGAGTACTTCTCTGTCCCTCCACTTGCTATAAAGGAAGGTTTGATTGTGTTTGCCGACTCTCGTCCAAGTAGCAGCCAGGGGCCAGAGTTTTCCAGTTTTGAGGGTCCCTTCATCTCCCCCTACCTCCAAATGCAATGCCTATCGTACTGTGTGCAATGGCAAAGCACTCTTCACCCTGGGTCTTGCCCAAACTGTCGGGGTGGAGAACACAACCTCCTCTCTACAGAAAGGAACGAAGCTGACGGACCTCTGTCTTGATGTGACAGCCAGCGAACCCCTCACCATGGGGACCTTAGGCTAAGCAAATGACCACCCGGCGTACTGTCGTCGAAGAGGGTGACAATTAATCATTTCCATAAATGGTGTGGGCATGAAACCAGCTGATGGTTGCTCAGCTGACCGAGTTTCCCCGGCCTCCCTGCCCCTGGCACTGACTTGCCATTGTCCCCTTCTTCCCAGACTGCTGGGTTTCAAGAGATTCTGACCGAGGTGGAGATTTTAGCGGTGATCGTGGGATGCCTGTGTCATGACCTCGACCACAGAGGAACCAACAACGCCTTCCAAGCTAAGTAAGTGTTCTAATTGTCATGATTTTAATGCATTTGCCTTTCTTTTCAGAGCCAAAGGTGGCCAGTGCTAAAGAGTAAAGCATTAATTTCTGGCCTCAGAGGCCAAGGCCACGCAGGCTTGGGCATGCATGTCATGGGGCCCATCCATCTTTATAATTCCCTATCCTTCTTTTAATTGCAAATTCGCCCTTCACGTCATGCTTGTGGATTTGCCCTGTCTCTGCTGACCTCAGTCAGAGAGCAGAGCTCAGGTTTGCAAAGTCCTGTTCTTCTCCTCTCAGCCTATTTGCCTCTGTGGCATGACAAGCTGCTTGGACCCGCTACTCTCAAATCTGGTTTTGAGGCGATTCGAATAAAAACAGGCTCAGGAAGATTAATGAAGCAAAGAGTGTTTTGCTCTTCCCATCCCTATGCCCAGTGAAAGACGGGAAACAGACAAAGGAGTCACATAAACATAGGGATGGGTAAGCCACTGTCTGTCCTGCACATAAGTCCCGTGGATAGACCAATCTGTTCCCAAATAAGTTGTACTGGTCAAGAAAGTTACTGCTCGGTGGCTCACATTGTGGCAAGGGCCACAGAACTCGCGCATGTTAAATTCCAGGTGTCAGGACTCTCACAGTGAGGTCAAGTTTTAATGTTCTTTGAACTAGCTATCTGCTAAGATGGTCAGAGGCCCTGGAGAGACGTTTTGGATGGGAAGGGAACAGGAAGAAGAGCTTCTGTAGAGAAGTGGGACAGATTTCCAAGTTCTCAGAACAGGTAGAGCTCTGCTAGCCGAAACTCCGACAGCCCATTGTGTGTCCACTGGTTCTCTGAGCTTGTCGCTGCTTTCCATCCCCTGAGCCAGACCTTGACGTCTTGATCTGGTCTAGCAAACCGTTTTGATCCTGTGCCCTTCCCTCCATCCTTCATCCTCTAGCTCCCCACTTGAAGTGTCTCTCCTCAATACCCAGAATCCCTTGACCCTCCTAAACTTCCGTCACATCCAGTCTGTAAAAATGCAGCCTTGCTTCAGTCTCACAATTCAATTTCTTGCTACCCTGCCTAGACTTGGCACAGCCCCGGGAGAAAATGTCACAGTTGTGCAAGCTGGAGACACAGTAGACAGATACCCTCTCAACTCGGCTGCATGCTCAGGACTCCATGTCGGTCTTTCTGCACCCTCCACCAGCTCAGCCTGCATTGCTCCAAGCAGTTATGTACCACTCGTGTTCTGTTTTCCTAAGCTCCACTGCCTCCCCACACCTCTCTGCGGATCACCTTGCCTCCTACTTCCCTGAGAAAATTGAGGCCATCAATCGAGAACTCTCTCAATTTCCTCCCCTGCCACCTACACACTTATCTATCCCGCCCCATCCTTTCCTCTTTCCCTCCTATCTCAATGAAAATGCGGTCTTTCCCATGGCCGAGGCTAATCCCCCCACCTCTGCTCTGGAACTTTCCTACCTCTCCCCTCCGGGACCTTTCTCTATCAATCTACCACACACACACACACATACACACACACACACTACTGCATCTCTCCCTGTCCATGGGTGTTCTGCACCTAATTAACATGAACAATTCTGCCCCATCCTGAAACATCCACCTGCACCTCTGCTTGTCTTTTTAGTGACTGTTTCCTCCTTTCCTTCCTAGGCAAGCTTCTTGGAAAAGCGTCTGTGTTGGCTGTCTTTGCTTCCTCCAATCCCTGCCTCTGCACAGGGATTTCAATCCCCTCTCACTTAGAAAAGCTTCCCTCAGTGACCCCTTTTCCAAAGCTGCTGTGCCCTTCTTCATGCCCTCTGTTCTTGGCCCTGCTTTCCATGGATCATGTTTTCTTACTGCCTCCTTCCTGAACATCTTTTCCTCCCAAAAGATATTTATCACTTTGCCTCAAGGCCTCTTTCCTTGTGGGGCCCCTTCTTCTGCCGAGCCTCCTCCACCCATCCTGAGCTCTAGCTGCATTTCTCAGGGCCAGGATTCACACCCAGTGCTTATCTACAGATACTCCTCCCAGCTGCGGGAAGCAGCTCCTACTGGAAGTCCCGGAGTCCTCTCAGTCTCGTCTCCTCCTTCATTCGTGTCCCTCTTTCTCTCCCCCCCCCCCCGCCCCCACCACCTTTCACGGTCCTCTTTCTGTCTCTGTCCCCATGAATATACAAGTTACTTGGCAGCCTCAGCGGCACCCCAGCAGAGCCTACCCCTCCTCTGCACCCTTGGATCAACTCCTGATGCTGCAACCGAAGGCCCAGCGCCCCTCCTGTCTGACTGGCACTCTGGAAAAATCCTTTCTCGTGCACAGAGGTGTTCATGTCACTCTCCTGCTTCATCCCCGGGCCACCTGTGAGTTCTAGATATTCTTAGTCCTTAATTTAGCCCTGCAAAGCTCCTTTAAATCAGATTCCGGCTCACTTCTCTGGCTTTGCACCGACTTGCCCGTCCATTCATTTCTCTGGCTCAGTACAGACTTGTCCATCCACTCATCCCATGCAGAAGAGCCTCGCTCTCAGTGGGGCCCTGCTAGCTCACCTCTTTCTGGGGTCTCTTGTGCTATGCCCTTCTGCTCCTTTCTCCACAGCTCCTCTGAACACATCCCTTCCAGGGTTCTACCCCGATGCTCACTCTCCTCATCATCATTTCTCACGTTCATAACACCCTGGCAATGGCTTTTCACCTGCCTCCATTTCAGTTGCTGACTTTCAGATGTATCCCCTCTTCTTCTTTAAGACTTGTGACCCAGCAGTGCCAGGAACATAATCAACACACAGGAAATGTTGGCCGAATTAATGGATAGTGACTGGATGGCTTGTATTTTAATCTATCTTCTCAATAAAGTTTCTTGATTTGTTTTTAATGAATATAGCCTTTTACAGATGCAGGTGATGATACATAGCCTTAAGATGCACGGGTTTGATGCTGTGGTAAAATCCTGAAACCTGTTCATGGGCATGTGCTCCTTTTGATAGTTCCTTATTTAAAGTTTGTTTGAATGTCCTTATTTTCTTCAAGATTCCTCTTTTCCATGCCAATGTATATTGTCAGTGTATTTCCCCCTAGGACCCTTTCCCCAACCCCTACCATATTACCAGTAATGCAAAAAGAAGAGCTAACAGTTAGAACTGTGTAAACCAGGAGGGAACTCCCTGTGTGTTCTTTTGAAGAGTGACAGTGCCCATTGGCACAATGTACCAGAATACCACTAACCTTCCCAGGCAGTCTGTGCATCACACTGAATGGGGAAGCTCTTCTCAATATCAGCCCCTCAGCGTGTTAGACCAAGAGTCCACCCCTAATGAGAGCTGGACCAATAAGATATTGCTGTGCATGCCTGTGACATTACATCAGTTAGCTGTAGTGAGGTGAGCTGCAGCTGCTTGTAGACTCGGGACTGCTGTTGGGAAAAGCTATGATGACTACATGCCAAGTGGATGAGAGAAACAGGAAGGCCAGTCTACAGAAAGGAATAGAGGAGGAAGGTAACAGTCAGAGAGAAGTCAAAAGGAGGATGTAAATGTAGAGAAAGTGAAAAAAAATTAGACATCAAGCCAGTCTCTCCCCATTACTTTTGCTACTTCCGGGACACTCAGCCTTTCTCATGACCCAGTCAGGGCTCCCATATCATTTAATCAGAACTTTTCCTGATGAAGATTATTTTCATTTTTGTTTCTTGCAAACACCAGTCCCCACGACAAGGAAAATGATCATTTGTCTTTTAACTCTACCGAGCCCTCGCCCTATGTTCTGCAGATAGTTTTGTCTCTGTTTTACAGCTTGTCCAAATTCATCCACCAAAATGAAGTGTAATGACCTGGGATCTCTGACTGCAAAAACCCATCTTTAAGTACCGAAACAATGTTATCCTTGGTTTGGTGACATCTGTCTTGGACATTGGCATTGGTCTCTCAGTTTGTTGGCCATCTTGCCAGATAAGCTTTAGAAAACTAAAATACATACTGACAGCCAGCAACTCTGAATGTAGAGCTTGTAGAACTGAGCTGAACCTTGGCCATCATATCTTTCAATGTCTTAATCGTGCAAAAAATGGAAATGAAGTTCCCTAAATCTTAGGTCGGTGGTTTGGGGCTGAACAACTTTAGGTAAGTAATAAGTCCAGATTTCTCTGAATCCTCAACTTTAGGTAAATAATAATAAGGGTAAGTAAGTAATAAGTCCAGACTTCTCTGAATCCTCAACTTTAGGTAAGTAATAAGGTAAACAATAAGTCCAGTCTTCTCTGTCTCCTCAACTTTAGTAATAATAAGGGTAAGTAATAAGTCCAGACTTCTCTGTCTCCTCCAGCCCTATCAACTCTCCATGCTCTATGGTGGTAGAGGGTTTGCTCAAACCAAGTCATCTCGCACTAGTTTCCCTGCTTATAGATGCCCATCAGCCCTGCTACTACCCAGTGAAGTCACGTTTGGTTTCACACCACGTAATGCCAGCTTGACCTCAGTTAAGATTCCATTTGAGTGTCAGAGAGACTTTTAACACAGTTGTTCAGTGATTAGAATAAGATTTACCCAGCGAACGTACCATTGTTTAAAATCCCTAGGAAGAATCCTGAAACCTTTTCTCCTCCTTCATCCTTCAACATTGGAGTGTTTTCTGTGTTCAAGGCCTCATGCTAGGCATCCTGGGAGAAGGAGGAAGGGCAGCAGACAAACCCTTTTCTTAAGCTTTGCATGGTCTAATCCAGCCTTTCAGATGATTTGCCAACAAAACTCCTATGCCACAGTTATTATGTGGCGAAGGGTAGGCTGCCTTTTGTCATATATAGACTATGAAAAAAAAAGGAGACTTTTAGCGAGGGACAAATTAATATATAAAATGCAAAATGCCTCTACAATAAAAAAGTGTGACTTTAGAGCACAATTTGATTTATATTCTTAGCCTTTCTGATAAGTGAACCTTTGCATTTTCATATTTTATCCTTAATTTTTAAGTATTGGAGTGCGTGCAGTGAATGATCAATAGGTAGAGAAGCCACCAATACCACAGTGCTCTGAAATTGCTCTTCTCTCTTTTCTCTAGGGACAGCATTGCCCACTCATCCCCCTCTCTATTACAGCTGCCCCTGATGATTAAATATCAGGACGGCACAGCTTTGTAGTCTATTCTCCTAGGAGATTCCTTCTATTCATTTCTAGCATAATCTCTTACACTCATTTCTTGGGAATGAAAACCCATCTTGTCGCTTTCGGCCAGGTCCCAGAAGTGAAATACTGGGGCACATTAATCTGCCCTGACAGCCTAATCCCATTCCTCACCACCTCCCAGCAATTCCCAGCTTCCTAATTACCTTTCATAGTTTGCCTTTTTAAAGTTTCCTCGAAGCCACGGCTGCACACTGCCCTTAGCTCTTTTTCTCAAAGAATATGCATATCCAGGATGTGAGGAAGGTGTACTTTGGTATGCATGGACTTTGGGTGTCTGCACGAAGCAATGATACCTGTAGAAACAGAACTGTCCCTCTTACATTTCAGTATACTTCTACTCTATGTACTGCCAGTCTAAAAATCAAAGACTTTAGCATTTGGGTTGATCCAAGCAATAATGCACATCAGGAATATTCACATTTATGAATTGCCATGCTTCCTCTCCCTCTTTCCCATACACCCTGTATATACACACATACGCATGTAAATATATATGATCGTATTTCCACAGCTACAGGCTATGTGCCCAAAGTCACTCATATGATGGATATATTTACCATATACAATCAAAATGAGATGCAGTGTTAAAGTCAATCTTCTCATATGACTGATGGAAGGTTTTTTCATTTAAAAAGTGGGAGTATATATCCATACAGTGTTTTACATCAAAGATGTGAGCACTTTAGAAATGGCTTTATGATTAGTTAAGACTGCGTAAGGCTGCATATCATGCCCCTCCCAGTAGCACGCCAGTGCATGTGTTTACACATCAGTGCCACTGAGGAATCCTACAATAAGCAGCTTCAACTTTTAAAGTTATTTGACATTGGAACCCTCCTTACTTCTGCTCGATGTGTCTTCTGGCATTTCAAGTTAGTAATGGTCTGTAGAATGTTCATTGATAAACTTTGTCCTGACGGATGGGTTTATCTTCTGCCACCATGTTTATTTTCTGTTTTGTTTAAGCTGGCTTTTGCTCTCCGTGTTCCTAGGACATCCACAGTGTGTGAGTACATAAGAACGTGGCAGACAGAATTCATGGTGAGCTTGGCACCGCAAGGTTTCAAAGTCTTAGAAATACTGGTAGGAACCACATACAATAGTACAAATCAGGGTCTGTGTGAAACGGAAGTATGTCTTCAGTGACTTTACTGAAGTTAGTACCAGCTCTATTCTCTGGATGCTGACTAAGATGGCTCCTTACCTCCAAGAAGCTGAGTGTTTTAGTACAGGACTGGTCGGAGAAAGTATTCTATAGAAATCTGGGCGAGTGTGAGCTTCCTGAAGGTAGAATCCATGAATTACACATCTGTATTTCACGTGTCTGGGACCTGACAAAATAAACAGTCATCAATGCTTGTTGGCTACATTAATGATAGGTACATGTATCCATCCATGCATATGTGAGTGAATGAATGAACTCCAGTGTCTTCCAGCACTGAAACCACATGCGTATGGTTCAATTCCAAAGTTTATATGTTTTCTGTACTTGAATTCTGCACTGAATGAATGTAAGATAGAATTACAGAAAAAGACAAATAGAGAATCTGATCATAAGATCCTGCCCCTCCTGCTGGAGCCCAGCAATTCTGAACCACGTGAACAAGGGGAGGAAAAATGTACAGTAAAGCAATCACCAGAGTGCCTACCACAGTGTCCTCTGCCTGCGGAAGGAAGATCCCCTTCTCCATCCTGAAGAAGAACACACTAAGTGACCTGTGAACGTCTAGCTAGCTTACCTTCTGTGGGGTGAAAACCAACAGGAATAAAGAGAGATTAGATGTTCCTCCTCCAACTAGCAACTCTATTCTCAGAACTTGTGAGCACAGAGAACCAGAACAAGCTGGTTTACGGGCAGAAAGGGGATCGGAGCCTGGATTAAGAGCTGTGCTAGCAGAATTCTGAATTGTGTTTTGAGAGCTCCTTTCATTGGTGGCCAGCTGCTTTGTAAAAATGGAGACTCGAATATCAGAAATATGTGTTACATTTTTTATTCTCCCACTGTCATGAGAAGCTTGCAAATTAAGATTCAAACCTAGACCTGGTACTAGATGGCTGTGTGACCTTATAAAATCTGCATACCTTCTCTGAGACCCTGTTTCTTTTGGTGTAAAGTGAGAAAATAATACCTGTTTTGTAGTTGTTATCACGACTCAATGGAGCTATGCATCAAGTGGTTAGTGTGGTCCCCATACGTGGTAGGCTCTTACTGATGGTGGCTATTATTAGCAGTAATATAATTATTGTAAAATATATTACACATATATTTTTAAATATCTGTCACACATATTTTAAATATATAAAATATATTGTGTATAAATATAATATAAACACATGTGATAAAATTATATATAGTATAATATACAAATTATACTATATTATAAAATATGCTGATATATATATAATATATATTACAATCAGCCTCCTAATTTAGCCATAATCTCTCCACACAGCACCATGGGCAAGTAATTTTTAAGCGCCTACTCCATGCCAAGCACACAGAAGCTCAGCATCCAAGTCATGCTGTGTGCATCTATCACAGAAATGCATTCTCTGTAAGACAAATGGCCACTGACCTTAAATGTTAACCCACCGGTAAGATTAGCCTGAACTCTGTCCACTTATTAGATGATGTAGTAAACTTAGGGAGACTTAAGGAAATAACCCATACCTGACTAAAATCTAGTTCCCTCCTTCATTAACCCTCTTGATGACAAGTTCTCCTCAACCTAACCTTGCTGCTACCCCAGTATAGAGTAGTTCTGAGTCTCTCTAAGGATCATAGGTCCTCGGTACCCCTGAAACTGATGATGGATGGCCTTGGGTTGCCTCACACTAGAGGTGAGAGGCAGCCTAGGATGGAAATTCTTCTTGTGTATAGGTGCAGCCTTTTATTCTTTCAATGGCAGGACAGTCTACAAGATGTCAATCTCCATCATTTGCAAGGTAAAGCCAAACTGTCCTTTCAATACCCACAAGCTCCCTGCAGTAAGCCAGCAAAAAACACCAGGACCTGGACGAATCCTCAACAGAGTCCTAGAACGGTTCCTTGATTCCCTAACATGCTGGAACTCCAATTCCAAAGAAATAATTGGAGATGAACTGTTGGAACACTCTAAAATAAATACTTCAATGAACTGGCATTGTTGAGGGATGGGCTGTCCAGTGAAATTTACAGATAACTCAAAGGAATCCCCTCAGGTATCAGTGAGCATTTTGTTCATTTAAAATGGAAATGTCCATATGTGTTTTAATTATCTATTAATAATTAATATAGACTCCTAGCTACTCCCTATCTGGCACTATGACAGGTACTTTCAAGCATTTTGTTGTAGCCTCATAAACAACAAGTGAGGCAGATGAAGAAACTGAGCCTGAAAGTCAAGTAATTGTCCAAGGCTATTTACTGAAGAAAGAGCTGTGACTTCAGGTCCAAGGCTCCCTCTCATCTTCTACACTAAGATATGGAGGTGGACCTTGGGGGCGAAGAGACACTCACCAACAGAAGGTTGTTAAAATGTATGTAGAGTTGATAAGGAGGATTATGGAATATTCTCCAAGTCTTTTTTGGTGGAGAGTCAGGCACATCTGACAGGAGAAAGTTTGTGTACATACTTAGAAGATTTATAAAGTTTAGTTCATGAAGCCTACATGGATCACAAAGGCAAAAGCTATAACACACACACACACACACACACACACACACACACACACACACACACGGGATCTGTACTGTTGCTACATGTTTTACTTTTGCTCAGAATCACATCTTGTCTCTTGCCACTTTGCAAACTTCAGAAAGACAAGGACTGCACCTTGTTAACTGTTTATCACCCACAGCATCCAGCCTAACACATAGAGTTCTTGAAAAGTTTGCTTAAGAGATGAGCAAACTCCACAGCAATTATCTAGAGTACATTTGCTCATGGTCCACTGCCAAAAGCAGTGTAACCCGAAGAGCTGGTGTGGGAAGTAGCTTGAGTTTTTCTGCCTTGCACAGTCAGGACAAATTTTGTCACCGCAGTCACACCGCTCAGACCCCAAGTAAACACAGAGACTTATATTGCTTACAAACTGTATGGCGTGCAGGCTTCTTGCTAACTGTTCTTATAGCTTAATTATCCATTTCCATAAATCTATACTTGCACGTGCTGGTTTACCGTCTTCACATACTGCTGGTCATGGCGGAGCTGCAGTTTCTGCTCACTTCTGTTAGTATTCTTCTTTTGTACTACTTTGCTGCACTGAATCAGTGTTTTATTTATTGACAATCAGAGCAATTTAACATATAGACCGTCCCACAGCAGGGAACAGTCAAGGGGAAGGGTCCTGCCTACTCAGCCTTCTGTTCTCTTTCAGGAGTGACTCTGCACTGGCCCAGCTCTATGGGACGTCAGCAACCTTAGAGCATCACCACTTCAACCATGCTGTGATGATCCTTCAGAGTGAGGTGAGACCTGCTCCGCTTCTCCCCTCGACAGAAGGCCAGCTACATGATTCCCACATGCTGCTGTGTCATGGACAAATCCAGAGAAGTGGAGGCCGTGTTTAAGTTAAACTCAGACCCTGGCACCTTTTGTGAACCTGTCACATGCCAAAGACCTTGTTCCAGGTCTTCCTGAGCTAGTTCACTTGACTCTGCTGAAGGTTTTGCAGAATCACTTACAGAGTACCAGGTGCAGGTTGCTTATTGCCAGGGCATCATCTCGTCTTCCTTGAAGGATGCAGGCTACCAAGGGGAGTGAGTCATGACAGAGCAGCCCAGCTTTCCCATTTTGTGAAACCCAACGCCATGGAAAGAGGTGGTAGAAACAGTAAGAGTCAAGCTTTGGTAGTGAAGTTGAGAAGCCTAAAAGAGATGAAAGAACTGAATTTTTTTGGTAGGACTGCATTCGAAAGTGAGAGACAGCTACTAGCCCCAAGGCCAGGGCTAAGACTTAGAAGGCATTGGAGTGTTAGCTTGTCTCTTTCTGCAGAGAAAACCAGAAACCACTAACTGACTCTGGCTGCAACAGCTGAGTTTTTAACTTGCCAGGAAGAATCTGTTTAATTTTCTGAAGGCATACAGACCTTTTTGTTGTTGTTGTTGTTGTTTTGGCTAGGAAGGGATCATCTGTCCCCTGTTATTTGTAAGCTCTCTGGCTATGTCATTAATTATTATTATTATCGTCATTAAGGCCCTGCTTTGCTGGAATGGCATCATTAAATATGGAGGGCTTTTTTTTCCTCTAGACTATCTTGAGGAAACATGTCTTTTGTAATATCACCAAAGCCTTCCACCTCATGACAGAGACCCACCGCTCCAGAACCTGAATGTGAGCTAGGGCAGGGCAGCTGCCCGAGGTGCTGTGTTTTCATCAGGAGTAAAGCTCCTAAGTTAGGGCCTTGGGAACCGGCAGAACCAACTTCCTGTCATCTGTGGCTCTGGGATATGAAAGCCACATGTTAGCCGAGAGCTGGGGAGGAGGTAGGGACAGTGGATGCTTTTGTTTAGCTTGTCATTTTTCTGCTGGTAAATGTGATAAGTCCCTGCCTCTAACCCCAGAAAGCCATGTCTGCAATCATGGGGATCATAAACGGTTCAGCTCCCTTAGGTTCGTGTCTTCTGACACATTGGTCAGCCTCCACTCCAGTTTCCTCTGAGGGACAATGACCAGTGAAAACAGCAGCAGGCCATGAACCCCAGGCCCCACTCCATTCTGCCACCAGGAAGGCAGATGTCACCCCGTCCCACTTTCCAGTTTACAGAGGCCAGAGGACCTGCAGAAGTTCGCCTCAGACCTTTCTTTCTCTATGTCTGAGTTTCCATCCATGCCATACCCGCTGGTTCCCTAAAACCTAATCTCCCACAATATTTGTGAGAGACTCATTTCTATTTTAGGGTCAAACCTTGAAGTGCTGTTCAAGGCTAGTTTGCATAGTCAATAATGCGTTGATGCAAACTAATTTTATAAATTAAAGCTGATACGACTGATTTTGTATTCCCCAAGAGCAGTGCTATTTACCATGTCCTTTACAAGCAGTAGAAGGCATGTCACACAATAACCAGCACCTCAAGTGTAAGGGAGTTCTCTTGTCTGGACGCACACTTCCACTCAGCCTTGCTCCGAAGGCTGTCTTGCTTCCCCTGGGTGATGCCAGATGTGCTGCTGGACCCAGGTGAGCATTTTCCCAAAAGCCGTAAACTGCTTTTCCCAGGTTCCAGAATACTTGCTTGTAACTGTCCCATGAGGTGATGCTCAGGCAAAATAGAAGGAAAAAACCCTGTGCAAAGTCATGGTCCAACTTTCCTTGAATTCTTTGTCCTCTTAATCGCTGAATTAAAGGCCTAGAAGAGTGCATTTGAAAATTACTGTTAGTATTGGACCTCGTCCCAGGTAGAATCAACATCCTCTAGTTAGGAGGGGAGGGTTCACTCAATGAGATAAATCAGTTCAGCAAAGCAGATTATCACCTGGCACTCGATTAAAATAAAATTGCTAATTGATATTCTGGTTCCCTGGATAAATTAATTTACCTCTCGTGGAGAATAGTTTATTCTTGAGAAATCGCTTGCCCCTTTCCTTCCTACCATCTTCTGGCTCTCAATCCTAGGTTCAGATTGATCTAGTTCCAAGGCCACATGCTTTTGAGTTCATATTTCATGCTAAGAGAAGCGGACCAAAGAAGTCTTGACTTAGCAAGTATGTGAAGTAAAACCCTTCACGTTGCTGAAAGGTTTCCCACCTTACTAACAACCAGCAATGGGGTGCGAAGTGAGTCGGGAGCAGGAATGCTCTCCAGTAGCATGGAGGTAAAGTTGTATTGCAGCCCTTGTTTGGTAGAGGTCATCATTAGAGTCCCAATGCATGCAGACAATGGCTTCTTCATCCTAGCTGTTGAGCGGTTACCTGGTGTTGGGAATTTAAACCAGCAGATGCTTTATCAAAGGAGCCTGGCAGTTCAGGGTTCCTCACTTCTGCAGGGAGGTCGATCTTTGAGTGGCATCTCCTGTACATTGAAGGCTGTTTAGCTACATCTCTGACCTCTCCCATTAAAGGTATTAAAGGTTAGTAGTGCCCCAGCCATTCATGACCATTCAAAATGTCTCTATTTTTTCCCAAAACTTCCATTGTCTAAATCTCCCCCATTAAGAGACAATAGTCTAATGACCTTTGCTCCTCCTCAACGTCACTTGTCACCATAGCAAGCATTTCTAGAATGCCAGCTAAATCTTCATCAGTAGAAGTAGTATTTCTTTGGGGATCCACTTCTCCACTATGTACTTCTGTATCTATAATAACACAAGTTCACACATTATCAGAGTTCCTGTCCACACTGAAAAGAGAATAAAGTGCTCCTTGGTGGACCCCCACCCCCCACCCCGAAGTAGCTCACTTTCTGGCTTTGCTGTTTGCCAGAATGTCTGTTTGTATCTATAAAACTTTTATTAAGCTTTGGACTGGAGAAAGGGCCCACAGTTAGGAGCGTTTGCTACTCTTTCCGCGGACCTGAGTTCTGTTTCCAGCGCCCGAGTCAGGTACCTCACAACCACCTGTATCTCCAGCTTGAGAGGATCTGATGGCCTCTTCCAGTCTCAGTGAGCACCTGCACACAGTTACATGGATCCACACATCCATGCATACATACACACATATAGAAACAAAAATGAATCTAGAAAAAAAATGAAAATTTTACTAAACTTTAAATTTTTTTCATGCTCTGATCTTTTTCTAAAATATAGGAAAAAAACGTACAGTCACCAACTACAGATTTAATGGTGTGTTTTGTGACTTTCTACCTTCTCATTACAGGGTCACAACATCTTTGCTAATTTGTCCTCCAAGGAATACAGTGACCTCATGCAGCTTCTGAAGCAGTCGATACTAGCCACAGACCTCACGCTGTACTTTGAGTAGGTATTGGAACTTCGTCTGTTTAACAAATGATACTAACATTCCATCTTTCATTAATTTCTGGGTCAATATTGAATGTTGCATATTATTCTAGCACTGCTATCAGTGTTTCCTTATCTAAGTGAACTTCGTTAAGATGATGTATACACTCCAAGGATCCCGGGCTATAGTGACGAGTTTGAAGTCTTTCTTATGATTGATGAGCCTTCTTTGGATTGTGTGAGTCTGGGGCTAAGTGCTGCCTACAACAGCTGTTTCCAAGTGTTATCTATTTCTGGAATGGTGTTGATGGTGATGATGAACAATATTCATGGATGGAAGGGTGACTAGAAACTTAAGCCTGTGTTCCTTGCCCCTTTCCCCAAGTTATACTTTGAACAGCAGAGTCTGCCCCAATTTCTACCAAAATTGTTCTGTCAGTGGCCACCAAAGACTCCTGGCCTTTCCTAGCTTTCTTGACAGAAAGGCTTACTGATGCTTCCCTCTCGGGTTCTACTCTTTGCTTCCCCAACACCTGGGAATATTTCTTTCTCCTTTTCCAGATCCTCTCTAGGTTTCTAATCCTTCTTCCTTTACGAGTCCTGTAACCCATGCTCTGTTCCCTCTACTGAGACTGTCTTCCTGACCTCCTGTCTGTATTACCTTGACATAGGTTACCTCCAGGTTGGAAGATCTGAAATGCTTCGTTCTAATTCTCTGCATTGTAGACCCTTGTCCCTGACTTCCGTTCACTCAGCTTTCAAGAAAACCTTAAACTTAGCTTGACCGACAAAATCCTTCCTTATTGCCCCCTCTATATCTTTCATTCTTTTTTAAAAATGATTTTATTTATTTGTTTGTTTGTTTTTCAAGACAGGGTTTCTCTGTGTAGTTTTGGTGCCTCTCCTGGATCTCATTCTATAGACCAGGCTGGCCTTGAACTCACAGAGATCTGCCTGGCTCTGTCTCCCGAGTGCTGGGATTAAAGGTGCATGCCACCGCTGCCTGGCGAGATTTTAGTTTTTAATTGCATGTATATATCGGGGGGGGGGGGTCTTGTGGACATGAGTGTTATGCCCATGGAGACCAGGAGAGGACGTCAGATTCTCTGGACCTGGAGTCACAGGCTGCTGTGAGCCACCGGAAATGGGTGCTGGAAACCTAACTCAGGTCTTCTGCATGAACAGTGTGCTCTTAACCATTGAGCCGTTTCTCTGCCCCCACCGTTTTCCTTGCATTATAACTTTTCATTTCTCCCTTATACCTGACTACATACTACCCTTTGAAACAATGCTGTGTCCCTGATCCTGCAGTCCTATCATCCTTCCTACATAGGATCCTCTCCTCACCCGTGCTTGCCTCACCCTCTGTCTGAACTGACCCATCCTCTAGTTTCATCTCTTCCACCACTTTCCCTTTCCAGTCCAGTACGTTCACACTGCATTATAGTTAGGTTCGATGGTAGGACATAGAAAACCCAAAGCAGCAATTTCTCTATTGCATAAAAGAAGTACAGAGACCCACAGCCTGCTGGTGGTGTGGTAGTTAATGAAGTCCTCATGGACCCAGGTTTCTTCTGTCTTCCTATGATGTCAGTTTCCACCTCTTAGTCGAGACGATTGCTCAAGTTCCAGCACTGCTGTCCACCTTCAAGCCAGTAAGAAGATGGGATAAGGAAGGAGGCAAGAGGAAACTCGGGCCATCTTCCAAGGTGTTCTGGAAGTCGTCACTTAATACTTCCACTTACATTTCGCTAGTCAAAATTTGGTTTCGTGGCTATTTCTAATATCAAAGAATGTTGGGGAAGGAAGACTTTACTCTGGCTAACCTTGAAGTTCTGTTAACAGTGGAGAAGGAAAGAATAGATATTGGTGTAGACAATGGGCAGTTCATGTCACAGGTATTTATTACTGAATTTTGCTGTATGGATTATTATGTGGGACAGTGGAAGGAGCAAAGGCTGAGAGGATTATTGGCCTGAATTTCCATTTCTTTCTATCATCCCATTAAGCCTTGTGGCTGGAAAGTTCTCCCTCTGTCTCTCTCTTCCTTGGAATGCTAATGATACGTAATGTCTTTAAACAAGAGCAGTCTCGCATCTGTGGAGAATGAAAGGCTGAATGAGGCGGTAGATGCCCCAGCTGGGTAGCGGTCAAAGGCAGGACTCTCAGAGAGGGAGAGCACTGAGGAGCCGCCAGCTCGGCAGGCCTTTGCTCGGAGCTGCTGCCCAAAGCGCTGTGAAAGGCAGACATGGCGCTCAAATCTTAAGACAAGCAGATTGCCCGCCAGTCAGTTTACAGAGCACTAAGAAGCCCTACACCACTGGGAGCCAGCTTCTGTGTCTCTGGGAAAAGCCTGAGGAAAGAAAACAGGGGTTCTGCACTGGGGAGAAGAAGGAGGTCTCACACAGAGGGTTCAATGGGGTAGACCAAGACTCTGGATTTTCTCAAATGAAAGCCCAGAATCCCAGTCGCTCTGAAGTTAGGGGTCTGTAAACCACATGCCCAAAGCTGCCAGCTTCAAAGGCATAATAAACAACGGGGGTGTGTTTGTGTGTGTGTGTGTGTGTGTGTGTGTGTGTGTGTGTGTGTGTGTGTGTGTGTTTATCCCATTAAATTTTGGAAATATACTTAGGTGGAAATTTTTTAATCCAAAACTCAAATTTAACTAGACTTTCTTTTATTTAGTGAGTTATCCTAACTCTCTCTCTCCCTCTCTTCCTTCCTTCTCTCTCTCTCTCTCTCTCTCTCTCTCTCTCTCTCTCTCTCTCTCTCTCTCTCTCTCTCTCTCTCTGTAATTAGCCTTTGATTCCTGACTGTGACACACAAACAGGCCACCAAAGATCAGAGAGATTTTATGTACCTCTAATGAAAAACAGAGACCAAAACGGAAAAGAAAAACAAAGTACCATATAGAAAACCCAGTCGTTAATACTCCTGAGGAAGTCAGAGCCTGTATCCATTAAACAATAATAGGTTTCTTTAAGAAATACTAGGAAGGAGCATGAAGAAGTAAACTCTTGAAAATGAAAATGTGACGATTAAGAGAAAAAAATGAATAAAAACATTGGGAAGTTCAGTCAATAGACTAAAGGCAACAAGATGCACTTGTTTCACATGCCTTTTTGAATGCTTAGATTTGTTAACCATATGCCTGTTTTCCATTTGACAAACAGAAGTTTACATATAGATCAGTGAGATCGCCCAGCAGGTAAAGATACTTGCTGCTCTAACTGGCTGCCTGGGTTTGATCTCCAGAATCCACATGCCAAAAGGGAGAACAGCTTCTTCAGATTGTCCTCCAACCTCCACACATGTACCATGGCAAACACGTGCGCACACGCACACACACACACACACACACACACACACACTAAATGTGAAAAAAATTAAAGCATCTTATAGTGTGTGTGTGTGTGTGTGTG